>NC_079453.1:49238005-49245505 GCF_903798145.1 Danio aesculapii
TTCTTGAGCAGGATACAATACCTGACAGAAGTCTTGTCGCCAATCCAAGTTTTAGGAACAACATTTAATAAGTTGACTTCTAGTTGATCATTTGGTATCAGAATTGGCTCATATGAAAGGCAAAGGCCTCTAGATGAGGCTTATTTGAGCACAATAAAATCTGATCATGTCTTGATGTTGACTGATTTCATTAGGACAGTAAGGTCTGACTCTGCTTAGACTAAAGTCTGCTCACTGAACCTTCAATAATGTCCAGTATAGAATATGTGGTCATGCTGCAGTGGAAACAGAATGAATATTGTGTCTGACTCCATCATGAGCTTGGAGGACTGCATCCATACATCTCTGACATGACTCAAATCACTGATTAATAAAGTCATCTGGAATGGCAAAGAAAGCCTTCTTGCAGGACTCCCAGAGTTCATCAAGACTCTTTGGATTCATCTTCAATGCCTCCTCCATCATCTTACCCCAGACATGCTCAATAACGTTCATGTCTGGTGACTGGGCTGGCCAATCCTGGAGCACCTTGACCTTCAGGAGCTTTGATGTGGAGGCTGAAGTATGAGGAGCGCTATCCTACTGACGAATTTGCCCTCTCCTGTAGTTTGTAATGTAATGGGCAGCACAAATGTCTTGATACCTCAGGCTGTTGATGTTGATCATCCACTCTGCAGATCTCTCGCACACCCCCATACTGAATAGAACCCCAAACCATGATTTCTCCTTCACCAAACTTGACTGATTTCTTTGAGAATCTTGGCTCTAGTTCCAGTAGGTCTTGTGCAGTATTTGTGATGATTGGGATGCAGTTCAACAAATCCACCTTCTGACACTTTTCCACATGATCAACTAGAAGTCAAGTTATTATGGGTTGTTCTTACAACTGGGATCAACCACAAGACTTTGTTCAGGGTGTGTATATTGTCACGTTTTAAGACATAATATGTCAATTTAAAGCAAGAGAATCTGCCAAAGGGGGGTTTATGTCAGAAGGAAACACAAGATTATTTAGCTCAACCCATTGGCAGATTATTTTGCTTGTTTTAAATGAAAAACTCTCTTCATTTTGACGCATTATTTCTTAAAACAAGACTATATTTTTTGCTCGTCTAGAAAATGCTTCTTGATTTCAGAATTTTTAGACTAGAAACAAGACAACAATTTAAGTAAGAAACACATTTATTGCAGTGCACACACACATATACAAAGACACAGACACACACACACACACACACACACACACACACACACACACACACACACGCACACACACACACACAAAACTGGCACAGAGCATCTTAAAGCATGAGTGTGAGAGTGGGATGGCGAGATACCTCCTCGTTGCTTTATTTATTTAAAATGACCTTTCCGTACTGGAACGAAGTTCGCTCTTGGCAATGTGAAGGTTTAAATGTTGGAAGATGTAGGAGGGGAGAGCGGCATAAAGCAAACCCAGGAGAGAGAGTGAGAGAGAGAAGGAAAGAAAGAGAGTCAAATCGCAGAGAAAAAAAAAGAGCTGGAGTGACTCCAGGGAGAGCAAGGCAGTAAATGAAGCAGAACAGGTTAGATGTGTTGATAGGTTTTTGTCCTCATTAAAAAAAGCCAAGTTCTTGACTTCTGAACCCCTTCATTTGTATTCTGTGGCAATTTATTCCGTGCAGATTTGGACTGGAGAATTGGGTTAGATTGCGGCGGTGAAATGAGAGTCTCTGTGCTAAACTCCAGTCGAGGATTCTTCACATTCAGCTCTGTTTTTTTAAACTTACATGATTAAAAACAGAAAGAGAGAGGGATAAGAGAGAGAGGAGAAGTAGAGAGAGAGAGAGATAGAGAGAAAGTAGAGTAGAGAGAGAAGAGAGAGAGATGAGAAGAAGTAGAGTAGAGAGAGAGTAGAGTAGCGTAGAGAGAGAGAGAGAGAGAGAGAGGGAAGAGAGAGAGGAGAGAGAAGAGGAGAAGAGAAAGTAGAGTGAGAGTAGAGAGAGAGTAAGAGTAGCGTAGAAAGAGAGAAGAGAGAGAGAGAGAGAGAGAGAGAGAATCATATTATAAATGGCACAAATTAAGGAGGTACAGAGAGAACACATCTGCATTAGTTTGTACCATCAATGTTTAATATATTTGTTTTATTAATAGTATGCTTTATTATTATTTTAATATTTATTTATGTATATTCATTATTAATAAGTAAAGTTAAATTAAATTTAATTCATTTTGACTATTATTTTTATTATTATCATCATTATTATTGCTATTATCATCATTATTATTATTTCAGTTGTTATTACTATTATTTTTATGTTGTCTTTTTCTGCTATGTATGTTTTGCCAACATATACTCATGTATGTCATGCCAATAATGTGAATGTAATTTAATTCATTCATTCATTCATTCATTCATTTTCTTTTCGGCTTAATAATCTGGGGTCGCCACAGCGGAATGAACTGACTGCGCCACCACGTCACCTTAATTTAATTTAATTTAATTTAATTTAATAATTTAATTTAATTTAATTTAATTTAATTTAATTTAATTTAATTTAATTTAATTTAATTTAATTTAATTTAATTTAATTTAATTTAATTTCACCTTTCTAATTGTATGTTTTTTTTCTGTATGTTTATGTGTATTATATAATCCCTTTATGATTTTATTCATTGTTTATGTAATCGGCAATGCTTTGGCAATACTTGACAAGTCATGCCAATAAAGCTCAAATGAACTGAACTGAATTGAATTGAGAGAGAGAGTGAGAGAGAGAAGGAATGATGCCTAGAAGGACAGAGGTACTTTAGTTTTTAAAATGAGGCATGAAATATTACTATAAATTAAAGACGATCATAAACAGAACTGCTTTTTGAAAACATTCATTTGCATGCTGATTCGTGACCTCTTGATATCTGAATCAATCGTCAGATGAAGGGTGTGATTTGGCTGTGACTACTGACACTAACTAATAACATTCTCAACACTGGCTACAGTGATTAACCCTCATAATGCTTTCAAAATATGTATACTTTTATATACTTTTAAATAAATATGTATTTTGTTTTGCATTCTGTGTCTGATTGGGAAAAAAAATCATCATTTCATAAAATAGACATAACTTAAGTTTATTATTAGTTAAATCTCTCGTTGTTTTAAATCTATTAAATAATTGTGTCCTCTTGACAAAAATAGTTTAGAAATCTTGGTGTCTTTTGGGTCAAAATAGACCTGAATGTGTTTAATGTGGTCAATAAATAAGCATATATCCCTCAGATACAAACCTAAATGTCATTTATTTGAGCCCAAATCCTGACCTTTGCTTTTGGTATTGCTGCGCTTTTAACATTTCATTCACAAGACTGTATTAAAGCAGCAGTTCAGTCCAGCTTTCCAGTAAGTAAATAATGCAGCTGTGTATTATTTTGAGAGATTAAAATACTCCACAAAGCACTCCGTTTGCAAAGGTATTCCTATTCCTCCCTGAAGATTCAAACTCTAGTTGTCAGATGCAGGAATAAAAAATGTGCGTAAATATCTTGCTTTTATACCTTTTCTATTTCTATTTTATCCAGCATATGTTTTACACAGCAGATAACCAGCACTGGGAAACACCCATACACACTCATCCACATACACACTCATACACTACAGCCAGTTTAGTTCATCAATTCCTCTATAGCGCTTGTGTTTGGACTGTGGGGGAAAGCGGAGCACCTGGAAGCAACCTTATTGTTCAGTTTGTACTCTGAAAAAGGCAAAAAGTTGAGGAAATAATGACTGAATTAACATTTTGTGTGTGGACTACACCTTTAAGATGCTCAAATTCAGTGTTTCCTTTCAGGGAAATCCACATGCTAATGGTTTATTTACAGTTGTCGCCTCATATTATGCTTGATTTGGAAAAAAAAAAGTGTTTTAACATCAGCTTAAACTCTGCGCTTCACTTTAAAGTGAACTTCAAAAACACTAAAGCACGATTCAGATTCTGAAAGACTTGACAGAAGCTAAAATACACACACTTCCTCAAACATTAATGCCAGATTGAGCTGAAAACACTGGAAATAAGGTTCATGCCCTGTTTTGTTGTTCATCTACTCAGAAACAGTCCTGTAAACTTGACTCATGCAGAGAGAAATGCAGAAGTGGAACTTTAACACACACACATTCACACATGCTCACACGTGCACACACACACATGCTCGCTCTTTTACTCACTTACTCTCTCTCTCACACACACACACGCACGCACGCACGCACGCACGCACGCACGCACGCACGCACGCACACACACACACACACACACATATATATATATATATATATATATATTGGGGGTTTATGAGAATTCTCCACATGTGTAATGTGTACGTATCCATCTCTACCCCACTTGTACCCACAAACAAGCCCCCCAAATACCCTAAACAGTGCCAGTCTCTAGGGTGAGGCGAGATTAAAAAAACTGGGCCCACTGGTGTAAAAACAGTGAGAAGCAGGCACAATTGTTTTTTTTTTTTTTTACAATTTTAATATTTAAGTGTAGGCATTATGGTGGCGCAGTGGGTAGCACGATCGCCTCACAGCAAGAAGATCGCTGGTTCAAGCCTCGGCTGGCTCAGTTGGCGTGTTTGTATGTTCTCCCTGTGTGCCCTCCGGGTGCTCCGGTTTCACCCACGGTCCAAAGACATGTACTAGGCCGTGTGTGTGTGTGTGTGTGTGTGTGTGTGTGATTGAGAGTGTGTGGGTGTTTCCCAGAGATGGGTTGCAGCTGGAAGGGCATCCACTGTGTAAAGCATATGCTGGATAAGTTGGCGGTTCATTCCGCTGTGTTGACTCCTGATTAATAAAGGGAGTAAGCTGAAAAGAAAATGAATGAATGAATGAATGAATTTATAGTTAGTGAAACTTTTTCAGTGTTTAATAAACTTTGTTAAACAACTGATTTGCTCATTATCTCTTTTCTTTTAAAGCCTTTAAATTTGATATTAAATAGTTTAATTCATGGGGCATTTAATTCAATAAATATAATTCATTAATTCATCTACAGCATAAAATTTTGTAAATATTACCATATTAATTACATAAAATCTGCACTGGACAAAAAATAAATTCAGCACAGCCTTGTTGGCTTAATTTGAATTGAATTGAATTTAAATTGAATTAAATTAATTTAATTTGAAGAAAAAAACATTCGTCTTAAAACATTAAATAAATTATCATTAACTCATTCATTTTTTTATTAATCCGGGGTCGCCACAGCAGAATGAACCGCCAACTTATTCTGCATATGTTTTACACAGCGAATGCCCTTCCAGCTGCAACCCATCACTGGGAAACGTCCATACACTCTCATTCACACATACACTACGGACAATTTAGCTTACCCAATTTACCTATAGCGCATGTGTTTGGACTGTGGGAGAAACCCGGAGCATCTGGAGGAAACCAACACCAACAACATGCAAACTCCACACAGAAACGGCAACTAACCCAGCCGAGGCTCGAACCAGCGGCCTTCTTACTGTGAGGCGAACGTGCTACTCACAGCACCACTGTGCTGCCCTAAATAAATATTATAGAAGGAAAAAAATAACTTCCTTAAACATCAACATATTATTACAGCACCATATTTGATCTTTTAAATTAAATGAATAAGCACACTGATTGTATTTCTTGAAAAGTATTGCTTCATTAATGATCTGCCAGACAGAGCCTTATAATTCCAAGCGAAACATGACTTTTTGAGAAGGTTCTGCATTTGCCCTGTTTGTTTTAACTTGCAAATGTAAGAGAATTGTGATCGTTTACATTCAGAGTACATTCAGGGTCTCTGTCATGATAATGTTTGTAAAATCTAACTTTTTGATCACCAGCCACACCACCAGGTTTTTCAACATTACTAGCCACTCTGCATTTTCACTAGCCACAGTTTTGTTGTATTGAAAATACCTTTTATATGCATAAATTTGACTTTGACAAGCTAAAATGACTAAATTTAGATTTTGTGTTATCTCCACAAGCCTCCTCATTCCTTTAACATATTTGTGTGTCTTGTATGAGAATGAGCATGATCAAATGGGTCATGATTTCAGTGTCGTATTACAGTTATTTCACATGACTTTTCAGAGCTCAAAATTAAGGATTTACCTAATTTAACTCTCCAAACCGAAATAAACAATTATTAGAGTCCCAAAATTTAAATGTGTCACAACAAGCAAAATCTAGGGGAGCACGAGGCACAAAGTAACGCGGGGTTAAATGTAACATGGAGTTTTAAGGTGTTTGCTCAGGGTTGACCATGGCATGCTTCTGAGGTTTTCACCACAGTCTTCCTGCCAATTATTGAAAAAGTTTGGCGAAATTTGGATGAGAAACACAGGAGAAACCATTTCTGCAGCATAAAAGTATTTTTTATTACAGTCGATAATTGGTATTTAAAAAAATCTGTGAAAGTGTTCATTCATTCATTTTCTTTTCAGCTTAGTCCCTTTATTAATCCGGGGTCACCACAGCGGAATGAACCGCCAACTTATCCAGCAATTTAGCCTACCCAATTCACCTGTACCATGCCTTTACTGCATGTCTTTGGACTGTGGGGGAAACCGGAGCACCCAGAGGAAACCCACGTAAACATCAACTGACAGAGCATAGGCTCCAACCAGTGACCTTCTTGCTGTGAGGCGACAGCACTACCTACTGCGCCACTTCTATTGTTGTGATGACCGTCTTCTAGGCTAAAAGGATGAACCATTTTGAAAGGTGTAAAAAAGACACACCGACTGCTAGCCAGTTTTGAGGAAAACATGACACAGCGGGATTAGTTGAAACAGGGTGTTAAAATTAGACCACACACTGTTGGACACCAATTAAATCAACAAAATAAGTGTTACATTTTGAGTGTAATGTTGAGAATGATTTTTATAAAAATGTTTTAATAGAAAAAATATTTTTTTAACAGAAAAAAAAATGTATTGCTAATAATGCAAATAAATGCACTGTTTAATAATGGATAAAAACATATTTGGATTTATTTGCATTATCCAGTAGATAAATAAATAAATAAATAAATAAATAAATAAATAAATAAACACACTGTACATGTAGAATAAAAAATGAATTGAGCTAAGTACTGAGGAAACATAGCTACTATTTAAAGTAAACAGAAATTAAATTAACTGTGTGAAATCTGCCTTTTTAAGCATGTGTAAGCACTAACCCTCTGTCTGTTACATCTTGCCCCACAGGTGGGGTAAACAGTAACATTTTTACTCCTGCCACTTTTGGCAATACGGCACAGAAACCATAGGTCCGGCGATCATACAACCAGTGCTCATTTATTGGAGAGGCTTGTGTGTTGTTGGTGAAAAAAAGCTTTGTCTAACCCCATTACTTAGTTTATTATTTGGCCAAAACCAAAAGCGTTACTTTGTGCCCCGCTCTCCTCTAGCTGTATAGTATGCTTTTTATTTAACAAATCATTTCTTTAAAAAATGAATAAATAAATTAACCTTTAAAAA
>NC_079453.1:49250505-49275505 GCF_903798145.1 Danio aesculapii
AGTCTGGCCATTCTCCTCTGACCTCTGGCATCAACAAGGCATTTGCGCCCACAGAACTGCCGCTCACTATATATTTCCTCTTTTTCGGACCATTCTCTGTAAACCCTAGAGATGGTTGTGCGTGAAAATCCCAGTAGATCAGCAGTTCCAGCCCGTCTGGCACCAGCAACCATGCTATGTTCAAAGTCACTTAAGTACCCTTTCTTCTCCATTCTGATGCTCAGTTTGAACTGCAGCAGATCGTCTTGACCATGTCTACATGCCTAAATGCATTGAGTTGCTGCCATGTGATTGGCTGATTAGAAATTTGCATCAATGAGCAATTGGACAGGTGTACCTAATAAAGTGGCCGGGAGTGTATTTTTTAAAATTAAACCCTTATTCTGAGCTCTACTCATTCAAATATTGCACTAAAATCAAGTAGTTTGAACAAGAGAAAGAATTTATATTTCAAATATGCATATTTTTATATATATCATTCTGTATATAATAATTTGCACCCTTATCTCTAGTCATCCTTTTAAATTTTCCTTCTTTTTCATCAATTCAAAGCACACAGATCAGGAACCGCATGAAGGCAACTGAAAGGTGTCTGAATTTTCAGGTTTGTATGAACGTTTGCTTGAATTATTCGGATCACATCACACCTACTGCTGTTATTTGATTTAAAGGAGCAGGATTAAGACTGCGCTATTCGCTCTCAGATGACACCTGCTTTAAGAAACTGCTGTGCACAAAGACAGACAATCTGATCAGCGCGGCTTCAGGCGCTTCCTTGCAGACTGATAGTGTGCTGTAATTAGTTCACGGCAATAATATAGTGCAAACAGAGTCTCGTTGACGTCACTGCATCTCTTAGGGACCCACAGACCATCTGATAGCGTGCTGCATTTTACAGTTCTTTCAAAATGCTTTCATCTGCCTCAGCTTTAGACCAACCCTTATGAAAAAATTAATTTTATAATAGTAAATTATAGTATTTATTCTTTAGTGCTGTTGACTATGCTTTAGTAAAGTGCTTGAAATAATCCACTGTGGTAAATGTATAAGTTGCTATAGCAACACATAATCTATTGTAATTGATCTGTTGTAGTGATTCTATTGTTGCTATGGTAACACGTAAACTATTGTAATTGATCTGTTTTGGTGATTCTATCGTTGCTATGGTAACACATCAACTATTGCAATCGATCTGTTTTGGTCATTCTATCGTTGCTATGGTAACACATCAACTATTGCAATCGATCTGTTTTGGTCATTCTATCGTTGCTATGGCAACACATCAACTATTGTAATTGATCTGTTGTAGTGATTCTATAGTTGCTATGGTAACACCAACTATTGTCACTGATATGTTTTGGTGATTCTATAGTTGCTATGGTAACACATCAACTATTGTAATTGATCTGTCGTAATGATTCTATAGTTGCTATGGTAACACCAACTATTGTAATTTATCTGTTTTGGTAATTATATAGTTGCTATAGCAACACATCAACTTTTGTAATTGATCTGTTTTGGTAATTCTATAGTTTCTATGGTAACAATCGTTCAATCAATCGTTTGTTTGTTCAGCTGATCACTCGTTCATTCATTCATTCATTCATTCATTCATTCATTCATTCATTCATTCATTCATTCATTCATTCATTCATTCATTCATTCGATCAATCAATCAATCAATCAATCAATCACTCAATCAATCAATCAATCAAACAATCTTTCAATCAATTGTTCGTTTGTTCAATCAACCAATCAGTTAGTCAGTCAGTCAGTCATTCAATCAATCAATCAACCAAATGTTGAATCAATCGTTTAATCAATCGTTCTTTGTTCAATCAATCATTCATTCGTTCATTCTTTTGTTTACTTGTTCAATCAATCAATCAATCATTCAATCAATCAATCAGTCAATCAATCAATCAATAAATCGTTAAATCAATCAATCAATCAATCGTTAAATCAATTGTTCAATCATTTAATTAATCATTCGTTTGTGTTAAAGAAATATGTATAATGTATATGAATAATAATAATAATAAAAGATTTAGGTCCCATAATGAATTCACAATCGTAAATAATCTAATATGGAATACGGAATACGGAAACTTTAGTGTGTATGAGATATGCTATTTAAGTCTTGGCGTGTGTGTGTGTGTGTGTGTGTGTGTTTGTGTGTGTGTGTTGTGAAGGGTTAAGTGCTCTGGCTTGATGAAGTGCCTGTGCAGTCTGGGCATAAATGCGACTTTCTCTTGTCGCTTTAATATTTCAGCTGTGCACAGTGAGGCAGTGACAGTGTGCCCGGGGCCAGCCTGCCAATTACACTAACACTGACGATTCTCTATGATACGCCACGGATCCTTTCATCACTGATGCATTTCCCAAGCAAATGATAGATTTTACAACAAACTTAACTCCAGAGCTGTCAACCAGATCAACCTCCAGTGCCACATTTAGTCACTTTTCCCATGCAGCGTCTATCAAATATACAGGCTCAGTCTGTGTCGATGTAAAGAAAGGCTGGTTTCTTGGGCAGGATGACAGGATTGTCTGCTCTTTACATTAATATAGTGCAATAAACACCAAAGGCATTCTGCTAAACCCATTAAACTTACATAAGGCTGAAAGCACTTAGCTGAAAACAAAACATCGGGAGTGTTTTGGCATCTGTTGTTTCCTCTGCTCTTTATTGGATGGGGAACTCTTATTGATAAAACGGAGCTTGTTCTCGATTCCTGACTTGATTTTTTGATTCAGAAGCTAACCCTAACCCTAACCTTAACCCTTTTAAAATTATATTGTAATTTGTTTAGGTCTGGTTCTTTTGTACTGTTTAACTTGTTCCCTCTGGAAATATTTGTTCTGTTAGTTCATGCTGTAAGTAAGTAAGCAAGTAAGTAAGCAAGCAAGCAAGTAAGTAAATAAATAAATAAATAAATAAATTGTTTGTTTAATCAATCATTCATTCATTTGTTCAATTGATCAATCAATGATTTAAATGTTCACTCAATCGTTTAATCAATTCATTGTTAGTTCGTTTAATCAATCACTCGTTCATTTGTTCATTAGTTCATTCTTTGTTCAATAAAGCAATCAATACACCATTTAATTGTTTCAATCAATGTTTGAATGTTTGGAATCATTGATTGATCATCAATCAATCAATCTATCAATCAATCAATCAATCAATCCGTTGTTTGTTACATTTTTGTTCATTTGTTTATTTGATCAATCAATCAATCAATCAATCAATCAATCAATCAATCAATCAATCCTTTGTTTGTTACATTTTTGTTCATTTGTTCATTTGATGAATCAATCAATCAATCAATCAATCAATCAATCAATCAATCAATCCTTTGTTTGTTACATTTTTGTTCATTTGTTAATTTGTTCATTTGATGAATCAATCAATCAATCAATCAATCAATCAATCAATCAATCAATCAATCAATCAATCCTTTGTTTGTTACATTTTTGTTCATTTGATCAATCAATCAATCAAATCAATCAATTAATTAATTGTTTGTTTGTTAATTTAACCAATCAATCAATAAATCAATCAATAATTGTTTGTTAATTTAACCTATCAATCAGTCAGTCAATCAATTGTTCAGTCAATCGTTCGTTCATTTGTTCTTTGTTTAATCTGTCAAGCAAAATATCATTTAATTGTTCAATCAACCGTTCAATCAATAAATCCTTCGTTGGTTCAATTGTTTCTTCATTTATACAAAAATCGATCAATTGATCATTCATTTGTTTGTTCAATCAATCATTTAATTGTTTAATCAATCGTTTATTTATTCAATTGTTTGTTTATTCAATCAATCATTTGTTCGTTGGTTTGTTCGTTCATTTATTCAATCAATCGTTTGTTTTTTCAATTAATCTTTCGTTTGTTCGTTCGTTCCTTGGTTCATTGAATCAATTGATCATTCAATCAATCATTGTTTGATCATTCATTTGTTTGTTTAATCAATCAATCATTCAATCAATCAATTAATAATTCGTTCATTCATTTGTTTGTTCCTTTGTTTGTTCCTTTGTTTGTTCATTCAATCAATCAATCAATCAATTAATCAATCAATCATTTATTTGTTCAATCAATTGTTCAATCAATTGTTTGTTCGATCAATTGTTCAATCAATTGTTTGTTCGATCGTTCATTCAATCAACAGTTTGTTTGTTTGTTGTTCATTCGTTCGTTCGATCGATCAATCATTGTTTGTTCATTCATTTGTTTGTTTAATCAATCAATCAATTAATCAAATCAATCAATCAATCAATCAATCAACCATTTGTTCGTTCATTCAGTCAATCAATTGTTCAATCAATCGTTCGTTTGTTCAATCAATCATTCATTTGTTCATTTGTTTGTTTGTTCAATCGTTTGTTCATTCATTCATCCGTTCGTTCATTAATTCGTTCAATCAATCTTAGTTTTTAATTTGGAGGGATGGGTTCTACTAATTAGTTTTTGCTAGTAAATTAAACATTGCACATGCTTTGTATTTCGTGCAACCTGAAAACATTTATGCATATACATATATTATCTGTCCAGCTCATACACAACACCATAACTCCATCTGATTTTAGCTGTAATGACTTGATGTGCACCTTTAGTGAAGCTGCTTTGGAACAATAATTATTGTAAAAAGCGCTATACGAATAATCTGGGCTGAATGTTTGTTCTATGCATGCCTAATCAGGTACAACCCTCTTTTTGTCTTTACCTAGTCCTAAAAATGATCAGAATGATCTGGAGATTTGAATGATTGTAATCAATCTTGGTTGTACGGGTGATCAATATTCCTGTCCATCCCTCAACAAACAGACGTGCATGTAGAAGCAGAAGTGCAGTCTGGAATATAGATGCGTCTGCATAGCTGTGCCTCATAAATCTTCTGCCTCAGGTATTCCTCTAACCCTGGAGGAGCAGGAATGTCTGACCTTTAACTGTGCTTCATGTAAACACTGCGGCCTGAGAGGGCACGCTACAGTCAGCGCTAACACATACACACACACTTACACACACACACACACTCACAGATGGGATAAACACACACACGCACATTTGTACTCGCACACAACTGCTTACATGCATGCTCAAAATGCACACTAACACACAATCACACACAAACACCCACATACTCACTTTCACACATTCACTCACAGACACACACATGTACACACACACAAACTCACACTCACATGCTTACACTCATACAAACATTCACTCGTGCACACACACACACACACACACACGAACACACACACACACACAAACACACACACATTCACTCACATGCACACACACCCTCACTCACACACATATGCTTGCACTTACTTGCATACACGCACATACAGACAGACAGACGGACTGACTGACTGACTGACTGATGGACGGATGGACGGACTGACTGACTGACTGACAGCCGGACAGACAGACAGACAGACAGACGGACAGACAGACGGACAGACAGACGAACATACAGACAGACGGACAGATAGACAGACAGACAGACAGACAGACACAGACGGACTGACGGACAGACAGACAGACAGACAGACAGACAGACAGACAGACAGACAGTCAGACACAGATGGACTGACGGACAGACAGACAGACAGACAGACAGACAGACAGACAGACAGACAGACAAACAAACAGACAGACAGACGGACAGACAGACGAACATACAGACAGACGGACAGATAGACAGACAGACAGACAGACACAGACGGACTGACGGACAGACAGACGGACAGACAGACAGACAGACACAGACGGATTGACGGACAGACAGACAGACAGACAGACAGACAGACAGACAGACAGACGGACAGACAGACTGACAGACACAGACGGACTGACGGACAGACAGACGGACAGACAGACAGACAGACAGACAGACACAGACTGATTGACGGACAGACAGACAGACGGACAGACAGACAGACAGACAGACGGACAGACAGACGGACAGACAGACGAACATACAGACAGACGGACAGATAGACAGACAGACAGACAGACAGACACAGACGGACTGACGGACAGACAGACAGACAGACAGACAGACAGACAGACAGACAGTCAGACACAGATGGACTGACGGACAGACAGACAGACAGACAGACAGACAGACAGACAGACAGACAGACAGACAGACAGACAGACAAACAAACAGACAGACAGACGGACAGACAGACGAACATACAGACAGACGGACAGATAGACAGACAGACAGACAGACACAGACGGACTGACGGACAGACAGACGGACAGACAGACAGACAGACAGACAGACACAGACGGATTGACGGACAGACAGACAGACAGACAGACAGACAGACAGACAGACAGACGGACAGACAGACTGACAGACAGACAGACGGACTGACAGATAGACAGACAGACAGACTGACAGACAGACAGACTGACAGACAGACGCTGTTGGAGGACGAGTGAGAAGAGCAACAGCACTTGTATATCTTCAGCTGTGAGAGATTCAGATGCTGTCAGTGGACAGGTCTGTGCAGGAACAGCCAACACACTCTTCATAACACTCACTTCATCACATATGGAGCTCAACCTCTTCTGCTTCTTCTTTTTTTTTGGTGAATAAGATGGAGAGCAGCAGCACTGCTCCAGGTCTGGACGAGTTTTTCTCTTTCTTCTCAGTTTAAGGACTGTCGATTCTGACATTCAACTCTCTCTGTTATGAACCCAAACCCAGAGGGCTGATGGGAATAAAATGTGAAACGTCGTTTGTTCCAGCCTCGGAGGAAGGAAGAATATAAAAGTGTTTGAGAAGCATCAAATAGAAATTAGAGCCGATCCCCAGTGTGACGGAGAGTCTGCCGGACTCTACACGTTCCTGGAAATCTCAGTTAGGCGAACAGATGAAGAATGAAGGCCTGAGGAGCTCCTGTACTTTTGGGGGAGCTGAAAGTGTTGAAGGAATATATACAGGTCAAACAGCCTGTGTGATTGTCTGTGTTTTATATGACACTACACTTCACCATCATTATGACAACACTTCCCTGCCACTTATGAGTGGTACGGTATGGTACAGTTCGGTACGATTTTATGGCCGCTTCCACTGTCAAAAGGCATACCAAATCGAACCATATACTGTACCACTTTTTCTGCACTCTTTCGAAAGGGTACCAAACACAAGAAAGGATACCAAAAGGCGGAGCTAGACGTGCAGCTGTACACTATTGGTTTACAGATACGTCATTCGCTTACGCAACAAGCCGGAATGAAAACAAAAAACCCGCCATGTTTAAAATACACAGCGAGAGATTATAGCGGAATTATATATACATATAATAACGAACCATGGTCGACTCGGGCTCAAACAAACCTTGTCATCGTCTTGATAAACAGCCATAAGCCAAAAAGCAGAGCATATTTTACCCTGTGCCCCGTAGTTTTTTATGAGGCAGTCTGAAGCGCGAGCGGTTTCGCTTTCTTGCTAGCGCTCGCCGCGTGTCTATATTTGAAATAACAAACTTCTTGAGCTGATGATAATAACGTGCGCGTGATTATTGACGTGCTTTTGAAACCTTAACCTGTCAGACACTGACAAACTAAACAACTGACACGTGAAAAAACAAAGGAGAAGCCGGAAAAAAGGAGCACATTATTTTTCAGCAAATATGAACAAAACGCCATGTTGAATTATTATCTTCACCTTTTGGACTAATATGAACCGGGAATGATGGAAATACTCTCTAACAGAGGCTACATGTGCTGCTGAAGATTACAGACACAGATGAGAGGTTTACACTGACTGTAGGCTATATATTGTGTTGTTTTTGAACCTAAATACGGACTAAATGTCTGCTGTGTGTAGTTTTTCTGTAGTTGATAACATATCAGAGACTGTAAGGGGCTGTATGTGTTCATATATGTTGCATTTGTTTATTTATTTTTATATAATCGCAGATGTTACAGTAGGCTATTTCAGTCATTGATCTGCAGTTATAATCAAATCATGTTGATAGAAAAGTTAGTAATAAACATTTATACAGAAGTTTTTATGTGTGTAAAGCATCTGTGTTGTGAGAAGTGTTTCTCATATGATAAGTGACCCGTACAGTATTATTGTAGACATTTCCTCCAGAGAGAATGACAATGCATTTCTGTGTGGAGTTTGCATGTTCTCCCTGCATTCGCATGGGTTTCCTTCGGGTGCTCCGGTTTTCCCCACAAGTCCAAAGGCATGCAGTACAGGTGAATTGCGTAGGCTAAATTGTCCGTAGTGTATGAGTGTGAATGAGTGTGTATGGATGTTTCCTAGAGATGGGTTGCAGCTGAAGGGCAGCCACTGCATAAAACATGTGCTGAATAAGTTTTCTCACCATTATTGGGAATTTCCATCTTTTCCTAATTCATAATTTATGATCATTTCTGTCTCATAACACAAAGTTTCCTCACTATTTAACTACATTTTTACAAGTCTGAAATACATTACTTAGGGTATATTTTGTACAATTCAGATGCCAAATCCATTAAAGGGCGCTGTTATAAATAAATAAATAAATACATAAATAAATAAACAAACAAACAAACAAATAAATAAATAAATAAATAAATAAATAAATAAATACATACATTAATAATGAAATAAAATACAAAATAAATCAAATACAAAATGAAATAAATAAAGTATAACAAATTTTAAAAAATATTTTTAAAAATATAAAATTAAATAAAACCTATTATAATTATTAAAAAAAAAAAAAAAAAATATATATATATATATATATATATATATATATATATATATATATATATAAAATGTTTATATGCAATGTGCTAAACAGTCATATCGTACCTCTTTTATTTATAAATGACCATCACCAAACATTTCACAAAACTGCATCAGAAATCGATCGCTTCTTTATAGCTGGATAACCTTAACTCCTAAACCACATAAATTTCCACAAGTCAGACATACTAAATAGACGTGCTTCTAAATACAGGTTTGATGGGAATGCAAATAAATAGGTAAAAAAATTAAATAAAAGTACATTAAAAAAAAGAATAAATAAATATAAAAATAATAATAATAATAAAAAATACAATAAAATAAATAAAACAAAACAATAAAAAATGAAATAAATACAAAATAAACAACAATATACAATAAAATTAAATAAATTAAATATTTACAAAAATGTAATAAAATAAAGTGAACTAAAAATAATAAAATAAAACAATTTATAAAATTTTATAAATTAAATATAATAATAATAATGATAAAAATAATACAAAATAAATACAAAATAGTAAAATATATATAAAATATGTGTAAAATATATTTAGTAATATATATATATATATATATATATATATATATATATATATATATATTTATATATATATATATATATATATATATATATATATATATATATATATATATATATATATATATATACATAAAATGAAATAAAATGAAATAAAATATTAATATTAACAAAAATAAAAAGAATAAAAAACAATTAAAATAAATAAAATTAAACATTAAAAAAAATTATTTTTAAAATTTCATAATTAATAATAATAATAATAATAATAAGGATAAAAATAACATACAAAATAAATATAAAAATATTTATTATAAATATTAAAATATTAATTTATTAAATATTTTTTAAAATAAAATTTTAAATAAAATATAATTAAAAAAAAAAAATATATATATATATATATATATATAAAATAAAATATCTAAAATAAAATAAAAATAATACAAAAAATAAAAATTATAAAATTAATTAAAAAAATAATAATGATAAAAAAATAAAAAGAAATAATAAAACGATGTATAATAAAACGTATTAATATAAAATAATAAAACAACCAAAACGTTTTTTTTTTTTTAATTTTTGTATTTAAAATAATTCACATAATTATTTTCATATGCAATGTGCTAAACATTAGTATTATTCATTCATCATGTTTGGACTGTGGGGGAAACTGGAGCACTCGGAGGAAACCCAAACCAACACGAGGAGTACATGCAAACTCCACACAGAAACAACAACTGACCCAGCCAAGACTCGAACCAGCGACCTTGCTGTGAGGCCACAGTGCTAACCACTGAGCCACTGTGCCACCCACATTAATAACATACCTCTTTTATTTTTGAAGTCACCAAAATTTCACAGAACTGCATCAGAAATCGATCCCGTCTTCATAGCTGGATAACCTTAGCTTCTAAACCACGAAAACTTCCACAAGTCAGACAGAAATAGACGTGCTTCCTTTCATGCATTAAATAAGATGCCGCCATCACACCGTGCCCGACCTACCAGCCCAGAAGAGAACTGGAGCAATCAGTTTTGTGTGCAATTAATCACTGTGAGCTCGACAAACTGCTACAATCCCAGCCACTTACAGCCAGTAATTATGACAAGGAAGGGCGATATAATAGCCGACAAAGCGTGCCTTCATTCCCATTAGAAAGGGAGGTACAGATCCCTTCTCAACACTTCAGAAGCCAGCCAGGAGATAAGGGGGTCGGGAATGACTTACAGCCAATAAATAAATGAATAAGTGGAGAGAATAAAGACAAAGGGAGAGATGGAGATTGCATATGGCTGACCTATAAAGAGGATGTGGGTGGAGACAAGCCTGGATTTCCCAGAATACCTCACACCCTTTTATGCACACATGCAGATTAAAAAAAGCAGACAAGATGAGCTGTCAGAACACATCCAGATCTCACACTGCAAGAAATGCTTTTCCTCTTCAGAGTTTTGTCTTGTTGCTAGTATAAATGTCTAAAGATGCTTAAATTAAGCAGCATTTTTTGGATAAGCACAACATAATGTCTTATTTAAAGAAATAATGAGTCATTTTAAGTGAGTTTTTCCATAAAACAAGGTTGGGCTAAGCTAAATAAACTCATCTTTGCTTTTGGAATAAGATTATCTTGCTTGCTCCATTGGCAGATTTTTTTGCTTAATAAATATATCACTTCTAATTCTCCAAGGGTGTGAATAATTTTGGGCTTGACTGTATATACAGGGATTGGACAATGAAACTGAAAGGGTTTTAGACACAAGTCCTGCACAGTGGCCAGAGGGATTTTGAGTCATTCTTCTTCAGAATAGTGTTCAGGTCACTACATGATGCTGCTGGAGGAAAACCTTTCCTGAGTCTGGGTCTACTAATAACCAATGTGGGGGTAACACACTACAAGTAACGCGAGTTACACTCGCCGGCCACTTTATTAGGTACACTTGTCCAACTGCTCGTTAACACAAATTTCTAATCAGCCAATCACATGGCAGCAACTCACTGCATTTAGGTATGTAGACATGGTCAAGACGATCTGCTGCAGTTCAAACTGAGCATCAGAATGGGGAAGAAAGGGGATTTAAGTGACTGAACGAGGCATGGTTGTTGGTGCCAGACGGGCTGGTCTGAGTATTTCAGAAACTGCTGATCTACTGGGATTTTCACACACAACCATCTCTAGGGTTTACAGAGAATGGTCCGACGAAGAGGAAATATATAGTGAGCAGCAGTTCTTTGGGCCCAAATGCCTTGTTGATGTCAGAGGTCAGAGGAGAATGGCCAGACTGGTTCCAGCTGATAGAAAGGCAACAGTAACTCAAATAAGCACTCGTTACAACCGAGGTCTGCAGAAGAGCATCTCTGAACACACAACACGTCCAACCTTGAGGCGGATGGTCTACAGCAGCAGAAGACCACACCGGGTGCCACTCCTGTCAGCTAAGAACAGGAAACTGAGGCTACAATTCACACAGGCTCACCAAAACTGGACAATAGAAGATTGGAGAAACGTTGCCTGGTCTGATGAGTCTCCATTTCTGCTGCCACATTCGGATGGTCGGGTCAGAATTTGGCCTCAACAACATGAAAGCATGGATCCATCCTGCCTTGTATCAACGGTTCAGTAGTGGTGTAATGGTGTGGGGATATTTTCTTGACACACTTTGGGTCCATTAGTATCAAATGAGCATCGTGTCAACGCCACAGCCTACCTGAGTATTGTTGCAAACCATGTTCATCCCTTTATGAGCACAGTGTCTCCATCTTCTGATGGCTACTTCAAGCAGGATAACACACCATGTCATAAAGCGTGAATCATCTCAGACTGGTTTCTTGAACATGACAATGAGTTCACTGTACTCAAATGGCCTCCACAGTCACCAGATGTCAATCCAATAGAGCACGTTTGGGATGTGGTGGAACGGGAGATTGGCATCATGGATGTGCAGCCGACAAATCTGCAGCAACTGTGTGATGCTATCATGTCAATATGGAGCAAAATCTCAGAGGAATATTTCCAGTAGCTTGTTGAATCTTTGCCACAAAGGGTAAGGGCAGTGCTGAAGGTAAAAGGGGATCCAACACGGTACTAGTAAGGTGTTTCTAATAAAGTGGCCGGTGTGTGTATGTAATAATATAACTTTTCTAAGTAACGAGTAAAGATTTGCATCACTTAAAAAAAAGGTAATAATATTGGAGTTATTTTTAGTTTAACTAATTAGCTTTTAAAAAATAAATAGCTGAATTAAAATTAGTCACAACGAATCATGCAGTCAATGACAGAATGTGTTAATTATTTTAATGCATTGAAGAAAAGGAAAAGGGGATTGTCTTGATGACAGTGACTTTCCTTAAGACAAATAGTACAAAAGTAGCAAACACGTTGCTTTAAATTTGTATTTGTCTGTATATACGGCATGTATAACTCTCGGGTCAGTAAGTTCTCAGATAACTTTATCCTAAAATATTATTTTTTGATGTGTTTTTTTAAAGGTAAATGAAGGTGTAGGTTATACAGTGCATTGTAATTGCAGAACAGAAAAAAAACAGGTTCTGAAAGAGATCAAGCCTCAGTCAGATAATAAAAAGTAACGCAAAAGTAAATCAAAAGTAACATAATGCATTACTTACTAAAAAAGTAACTAAGTAATTCAACTAGTTATTTTTTTTGGGACTAACTCAATATCCATTACTTTCAAAAGTAACTTTCCCCAGCACTGCTAATAACCTAATAAATAAACCAATCACTGTTGTTTCTCAGCTCAGTCTTTACTAACATGATGTTGCAGATGCAGAAACTGGCCGTTCTGTCATTCTCAGTCCCAGCTGGCAGAAAGCATCTCAGTGCCAGTGCTGATGCCCGCGGGCTGTAGCTGAGCCTGGGGCCGAGACTGCATCCAGCTGGAGCCCCGTACCCTCAGAGATCATCCTCCAAACACACACATCAGGAAAATCGGCATGGCATCGGCCCACACGCGCATTAGTTGTCGCAACACCAACAATCTGACACTCCCAGACGCACCGTCATCAGTCTCAAGGGTCCCGCTCCAGATGCTTGCTTTCTAAAAGGGTCTTCCTGGACCAAAATGCATTCTGGAGGAATGAGATCCTGAAATGCATTTTGTTTTTATTTGGGAGAAGAAGGAAAATGCATGCATAAAAAAAGATGCTGAATGCAAGTTTAATGCAAACAAACAGGTCAAGTTGTGTGAAGAAACTATAACTAGGTGAAGTTTTCAAACTAATTTTGGTAACACTTTATTGTAGTGTTCACAATTCACGGTAACAAACCATTAACTAACACTACTAGCTTAATAAACTTCTAATCAGCTGTTTATTAGTAGTTAGTAGGGTAGAAGTTGGGTTTAGGTTTTGAGTAGGATTAGAGATGTAGATTAAGATATTACTTTATAACCACAAGTGGTGGAATGAGTACTGAAAAAACATACTTAAGAAAAAGTACCATTACTTGCCTAAAAAGGTAGTGCAAGTCAAGGTTATTATAGTTAATGAAAACGAACGAAAAAAACGAAAACTAAAAAGTAAAATAATTGTCATTGACTGAAATAAAAATAAAGAGTTTTTAAAAAAACTAGAACTAACTGAAACTGTATTGTGTTCATACAAAGCTAACTGAAACTAACTAATATTATAGCAAAAACCTCCTTAGTTTTCGTTTTTGAAAGTGTATTTAATACCTAATCTTACTGTAAGCCTTTTAGAAGTAAATCTATTTACTCCGCGCTGCAGGAGTTTGACCCGTACGGCACCTCAGAGTCTGTAGTCCTGCTGCCATTGGCCAGAACGAGCCGAGTCATCCTCGCTGTTGCTCTCGCGACAAAAACAACGAGTGGACATGACAGAAGCACGGTGACAGCATTAAATACAGAGACTTAAAACTATTACTTTAATACGTTTGTGCCCAATAATGGGTTTTATGTCTGTATCGCGATCGCAAATGAATCTTTTTAACCGGATCTTCTAAGTGAACCGGTTGAACTAGTTCAACTAATCGAACTGAATCATTTGAAACGATTCGCGTCTCCAGTAAGCACTCGTCCACAAACTACTTACTTTTTAACTAGCCTAATACCCCCTCTAACTCAAAATAATCCAATATATACTCTTATTCAGTTATTAGAACAGTAACGTAACACTGATATCAAATTGAGAAGCGGTAAACCTACAAAACAGCGCATGGGTGATTCAGTGAACCGAACACAAACAGTCCATGACAGCCTGCTGTGACTGAACTAAACTTCAACAACTGCAGCGCGGGTAAACCGAGGGCTTAAATGAGAGGATCTGGTGAAAAAACGTAAGTTTATTTCATAACAGAAAATCGTAATGGAGTTTAAATAAGTGAATCATGCTTTAGTTGGGTTGCTAAACTTTACTCTCATGGATCATGGTGATGTTTTTACTGACTGAAATTACTATTGCTGACTACATGATTTTAATTTGTCGAGTCCTAACATCCGCGGTAAATATCTGAACTTCCCATCACTACTGTGTATCTTACCTCAGAAGCAGCCTTGCACACATATTGTACTTAAGGCTGCTGTCTTGTGGGTTGTAGTATTTGAATTTGAGGATGGGTAGATGATAGTGGTAGATGATAGTGTTCATGTGTCCTCTGAATACAGGTTTCAAAAAATGTATGGCTGAGTTTTAATTATACAATATTTATTCTGTTGATTTTGAATCTTGCACTTAACAAATATCCTTATTTAGAAAAAAAACTAAAACGAATACTGAAACTTATAAAAACTAAACCAAAACTAAGCAATTTCAAAATATAGAAACTAATAAAAACTAGTAAATCTCCCTCTAAAACTAATTAAAACTAACTGAATTTAAAAACAAAAAGTCAAAACGAAAAAGAAACTAAAACTAATGAAAAATCTAAAACTATTATAAACTAGGTGCAAGTAGAGTAAAAGTATCTGTTGTAAATATTACTCAAAGTATGAGTAAAAAGTCATGTGTGGATGTGTGTAAATGTAACATTCTGTAGTGCATTTTGTTATAACCCAGCAGGCACACAACGTCATAAAATGTTATTAGGTTAAATTTAGGTTGTTATGTCAGGTAACCAAATCTAGCCAGCATCTAAGGAAAACGTTATTTTGATGTACAATAACGACGTCAAATGAAGTTAATATTTGGTTGATTTTAGGTTGGGTTAGAAAGTGACAAAAATCCAATGTCAAGCCAACACCTTGACCCAACGTCATTTTGATGTCAAATACTGACATTTATTTGTCAGATATGACAACCAAAATCCAACATCTGGGGCAACGTCTACGCAACGTCAAGCTGTAACATCATTACAGTGTTGGCAGGTATGGCGATGACATATGATGATGTGTGCAGGTGCTGTAGTGCTGTCCCAATTCTTAGGGGTAAATTTTGAAGCCCTTCCCCTTCACACTCTGTTTCAAGGGCCAAGGGGAAGGGGAAGATGTACAAAAATAGAATTGGGAAATTGGGTAAGCTAAATTGACTATAGTGTATAAGTGTGAATGAGTTTATGGGTGTTTCCCAGTCATAGGTTGCAGTTGGAAGGGCATCTGCTGCGCAAAACATTTGCTGGATAAGTTGGCGGTTCATTCCACTGTGGTGACCCCTGAATAATAAAGGGAATAAGCCGAAAAGAGAATGAATGAGTGATTAAATAAAAACAGTGAATGCTAAGAAAACACTGCTTTGAGTTCATTTAGACTTCATCAGTTAATATACGAGACACAAATAGCTACACAAACACTTCTGCTCCTGTTTGCTTTCTTAATGTTCCCGATCTTATCGCTGAGGATTCATCTGTGCAGGAAAAAAGCTGTTTGTCTTTGTAACTTTTAATCAAATGTTAATTACTTGCTTCCTTTTCCTCAAGCCAGTCTGGATGATGATAGAAAGCAAATGTTTGGGGTCAGTAATGCTTTCTTCTTCGAGAAATGAATACTTTTATTCAGCTAGAAGACATTAAAATAATCAGAAGTGACACAAAGAGATTTATAATATTACCAAAGAGTTATATAAGCTCTTTTTCTGACCTTTCATTTCAACCACCAACTTATCCAGCACATGACCTTCCAGCTGCAACCCATCACTGGGAAACACCCATACACACTCATTCACACACATTCACTATGGACAATTCTCCTGTACCACATGTGTTTGGACTGTGGGGGAAACCAGAGCAACAGGAGGAAGCCCACACCAACACTGGGAGAACATGCAAACTCCACACAGAAATGCCAACTGACCCAGCCGAAGCTCGAAACAGTGACCTTCTTGTGATTGTGCTAACCACTGTGCAGGTAAACTTGTAAAGCAGTGTTTGGACTCTCAGCAGTGAAATGTAAACCACACTGAACTGAGCTAAACTGAACTTCAACTCTGAAAACTGGACTGACACTGTTTTAACTATAATCTTCTATGTGAAGCTGCTTTGTCAATCTACATTGTAAAATTACTATAGAAATAAAGATGAATTGAATTGCACCGTGAATCCACCTTCCATTTTAAATACATTTTAAATTAACCAATCAGTTTTTTTCTATTGACCTTTATACATTTTTATATATATTTTAAAAACATCATTAAAAATGTTTAATATTTTCCACATACATTAAAGCACAGCTATTTTCATCCCTGATAAGAAATATAATTTTACCAGCAAATCAACATATTAAATTTCATTTTAAGGATCATGTGACAATAGAGACTGAAGAAAATTCAGCTTTTAGTCACTGGAATAAATTACTTATTTAAGCACACTCTAATACATTCATTCATTTATTAAAACAAAATAATTTATAAAATTTCATAAAATATGATAATAATAATAATAATAATGATAATAAAATACAAAATAAATATAAAAATATTATATATATATATATAAAATATAAAAAAATAAATAAATACATTGAATAAAATTTTATGTTTTAAAAATTAAACAATAAAATGTAATGAAGTGAAAAAAATAATAAAATATATGCTGTATAATATAATTATAATTATTTTATAATATTTTTAAAATAAAATTTCATGAATAAAATATAATAATAATAAAAAATATAAAATAAAATAAAAATAATATGAAATATATATATATATATATATATATATATATATATATATATATATATATATATATATATATATATATATATATATATATATATAATGAAGAAAAAAATATATATAGTAATAATAAATAAATAAAATAATAAAACAAAATTAAAATAAAATAAAATAAAACATTAATATAAGATAATAAAACAACAACCAAAACCTTCCTTTTTAAAAACCTTTTTGTATTGAATTATAATTCTTTCATTCATTTATTCATTTTCTTTTCGGCTTAGTCCCTTTATTAATCTGGGGTCGCCACAGCGGAATGAACCGCCAACTTATCCAGCATATGTTTTACGCTACTGATGACCTTCCAGCTGCAACCCATCACTGGGAAACACTCATAGAAACTCTCATTCACACTCATACACTATGTATAATTTAGTTAATCAATTCCCCTATAGCACATATGTTTGGACTGTGGGGGAAACCGGAGCACCCGGAGGTAACCCACACCAACACAGGGAGAACATGCAAACTCCACACAGAAATGCCAACTGATCCAGCCTAGGCTCGAACCAGTGGCCTTCTTACTGTAAGGCAACAGTGCTAACCACTTAGCCACACACTCAGTAATTTTAAATTGTAATACTGTCACAATATTACTGCTTTTACAGAACATATGTATTCAGATAAACGCAGCACTGGTGAACAGAAGAGTTTGTTTCAGATTGGTATGAAAAAGGCAAGAGAAACTACATGTTAAACTCTTGTGCTTCAGTCGCTGAACTGTCAGCACTGAAGGCACCTTGATTCCAGTACACTATAAATACAAGTGTGGGAGAAATGTGCAATTTCTTGCAGTTATGATTGGCATCAGGCCAGCAAGGTCACAACTGCACGGACTTGTCTGGAGATATCGAGAAGAAAAAGAGAATGAGAGAGGCAGGGTGTGTTAGTGATGACACACCAGATCCAGAACACCTGTTCCTTACACACACACACACGCAGGCACGCACCCACATGCACACACACAAATATACGCATGCACAAACACACTCACCAATATGGTGTATATGTATATAAATATGGGGCGACGCAGTGGCGCAGTAGGTAGTGCTGTTGCCTCACAGCAAGAAGGTCGCTGGTTCGAGCCTCAGTTGTGTCAGTTGGCATTTCTGTGTGGAGTTTGCATGTTCTCCCTGTGCTCGCGTGGGTTTGCTCCGGTTTCCCCCACAGTCCAAAGACATGCGATACAGGTGAATTGGGTAGGCTAAATTGTTCGTACTGTATGAATGTGTTTGGATGTTTCCCAGAGATGGGTTGCAGCTGAAAGGGCATTCGCTGCGTAAAATATGTGCTGGATAAGTTGGCGGTTCATTCCGCTGTGGCAACCCCAGATTAACAAAGGGACTAAGCTGAAAAGAAAATGAATGAATGAATATACACACACACACACACACACACACACACACAGTGCTCAGCATAATTGAGTACAGCCCATTTAGAAAATGAATATTTTTCTCCATCTCTCAGTGAATATAGGTGATGTATTTTGGTGCGTTTAAACAAAACTGATTTATTAAACAGTTATATTAATTAAAATAGTCACCAAACATTTAGAAATTGAAAGATAATCCAATTAAATACAAGCAAAATATTGCTAAAATAAAGTACAACCTACAAAATTTCATCAAAATTGTTCAATTGTTTCACTTCTCTTGATTTTAAATTTGTTTTTAATATTTTTCTATAACATACATTTGCCTGTACTAGTTTTTGGAGCGTTCTCTTTAGTTATCTTGTTAGATAAGCCCTAGATTTGTCTTCAGTACTGACTAATCTAATGTATATGCACAAATATAATATTGTATAGCTTGCTATATATTAAAAATATGAATTTAAAAGAGAGATTTGTGAGGGGTGAACTCATATATACTGAGCACTGCATATATATATATATATATATACACACCATATATTAATGCTTTAATTAAATAAAATTATAGCTAATATAATTGAACATATTTGTAATAACAATATTGGAAACATAACTGCCGTTTTTGCAATATTTTGTGATATATGTTGGACTTATCACATATATTTTGTGTAAATTACTAATATGAACTTGTATGTCATATATGTAATTTGCATATATTGCTATATATCAGATTTCTATTTGAAATGTTCATTAAAATGAAAATTGGTTCATACAAATTAAAATAAATGAATAAATTCATTCATTCGTTCATTTTCTTTCCGACTTAGTTCCTTTATTAATCTGGGATTACCACATCGTAATGAATAGCCAACTTATCCAGCATATGTTTTACACAGCGGAAGCCCTTCCAGCCGCAACCTATCACTGGGAAACACTCATACACACTCATTTACACCACGATCAATTTAGTTAATCAGTTCCTCTATAGCGCATGTGTTTGGACTGTGGGGGAAACCCACGCCAACACGGGGAGAACATGCAAACTCCACAGAAATGCCAACTGACCCAGCCGAGGTTCGAACCAGCGACCTTCTTGCTGTGAGGCACCGTGCCACCTAAATAAATGCATGAATAAATAAATAAATAAAATCTAAAGGCATTTAATTTTTTATACACACTCCCTCATCTCACAGATAAGGCTTAATCATGTAGTTTAGTTTAATAATTTAATTCCAAATTAATATGTAAATCTGCCATTTCAACTGAATGAAACCTGCACTGACTGATCTTCACATATATCAGCGCCTTTGTTTGTCTTAAAGTCAGCATGAAATGAGCGTAGTTAACTCAAAATTTACTTAAAGTTGATTCTACTCATTTGAAAACAGTTTTCAACTCAGTGTTGAAGGTAATGAGTTAGTTAAACTTCAACTTAAATGAATTAAGTTCACAGTACTCAAATGGTTTGTAGCAATCGGTTTCCTCAAATGGTTTGAGTTGCCTTTACTTAGTTCTCTTCATTTATTGGGTTTTACTGTACTTAAATTGCTTCTTTTACTCAAATGGATTAACCCTTTGATGCACTACATGGGTCTAAAGTGACCCATCTAAGGTTATTTTTTACATACACTCAGTGCACCACTTAGCGGGCTTCCACACAGGTTCTGCATCTTGTTGTTATTCTCTTTATTCTCCATTTCCACCTGGGGATACTCTTCCCGAGGCCCTCAGACTATGCAGAGTCACTGATTCGATCCAAGACCAACGACGAGATGATCCCAAGGTTTCCATATCTTGGACCAGGCCGTATCCTGAGCAGCTACTGTGGTGGTCATGGAGGAGTGGAACATGAGACTGATTCCTGTGACGCTCCAGAGACAGACGAGTCTTCGCTGAGGCCAGCTTCCAGCCTCCGCCGCTGAGACTGCAGCTCTGCACAAGACGTTTGGCCAGTGGAGAAATTAAAATGATCGTGCCCAACTGAGCCTGGTTTCTCTCAAGGTTTTGTTTTTTCTTCACTTCCACCTTTAGTGAAGTTTTTTTCCCTCTCCACTGTCGCCACTGGCTTGCATGGTTCGGGATCTGTAGAGCTGCGCATCGTTGGATTTGCTCTTCAGTATTTGGACTCTCAGTAGTGATTATTAAACCACACTGAACTGAGCTCAACTGAACTGAACTTAAACACTACAAACTGAACTACACTGTTCCTATTTACTGTGTCCTTTTATGTGAAGCTGCTTTGACACAATCTACATTGTAAAAGCGCTATACAAATAAAGGTGAATTGAATTGAATTGAATTAAATAGTTTTTCTTTATCTATTTTATAGCTAGTGCATCAAATGGATTAAGTTCACAGTACTCATTAGAATTAGTTTTTGAACTTAAACGGTTTGTTGCCTTAACTTTTTGGGTTTTACAGTGTCTTTATACATTACATCATGCTATTGTACCATTTATCAATCTTCTTCCTTTTTTTAGCAACCATCTTCCAATGATCTACATCGCAAAAGCGGAAAAATGAGATCTAAACATCCGTTTGATGGCGACTTTAAGATGATTTTCTTCTAAGGCACACTTATAAACATTTAAACATGTATTTACTTACTTTTGAAAACCCTGGCCATTGAATTGCATTGCATTACTGAAAGGTGTTTATAGCATCACTGTTAAGACTGCATCACTAAGAAAGCATCTGCAGCAGAAAACAATCCAAATATAATTTTAAGAACCATCTGAATGAAAGGTTATTACAATTCCTCTGATTTAATCATGCAAATTAATTGGGTGCACATGAGGCAATTAAGACATCAAACGTTTTTTTCCTCTTTTGCTTTCATCTCATAATCATTTGTCAGAATGAAAATTGTTTATGTAAATGAAACACAATTGAATAAAATTAGACTTAAGTGATCTTAATGTGATTAATGTTACAAGCGTCTTCATAATCAATCTCACTGTTCTAAACAACACATGTAAATGACACGCAGCAAATGTTACTCAGGCCTCCACACAAATTCATAATATAAACTTCAATTATACTTAAGTTGCAACACATTTATCAAGTATTTATGCATTAGCTTATTACTGAGCAAGCGTTTTTGGAAATCTAAAGGTCTACAAAATGTCAACGATCAAAGTGCAGAATAAATGAAGAAAAGCTTCTGAACTCCCTGCAACCAGTTAACAATTGAGTATTTACATATGTAGGGTTGTAAGTTTGCATAATGACAAGAAATGTTTTAATGGTTGCGTGCCAACAATCTGGAAACCAATCACAACAGGACCAACTGACCAATCAGAGCAGAGCAGAACAATCAGAGTGAGGTCCTCTGACCAATCAAAGCAGAGTAAGAACATCAAACAATCACAGCAGAGTAAAGTCATCTGACCAATTAAGACAATCTTATCAATCGCAGAGTAGCAATCATCTGACCATTAAGAGCAGAGTAAAAACATCTGACCAATCAAAGCAGAGAAGGACCATGTGACTAATTAGAACAGAGTAGAGCCATCGGACCAGTCAAAGGCAGAGAAAGACCAACTGACAAATCAAAGCAGAGTAGGAACCATCTAACCAATCAAATCAGAGTAAGATTATCTGACCAATCAGATCAGAGTACTCAGATCAATCAAAGCAGAGTAAGACAATCTGACCAATCAGATCAGAGTAGAGTCATCTGGCCAATCGAAGGAAGAGTAAGATCATCTGACCAATCAGAGCAGAGTAAGAACATCTGACCAATCAGAACAGAACAGAGCCATTTGACCAATGAAAGGGAGAGTAAGACCATCTGACCAATCAGAGCAGTGTAAGAACATCAGACCTATCAGAACAGGTTAAGTCCATTGGACCAATCAGAGCAGAGTAAGAACATCTGACCAATCAGGGCAGAGTAGGAATTATCTGACCAATCAAATCAGAGTAAGCCTATCTGACCGATCAGACCAGAATAGAGTCATCTGACCAGTCAAAAGCAGAGTAAAACTGTCTGACTAATCAGAGCAGAGTAAGAACATCTGACCACTCAGAACAGGTTGAGAACATTTGACCAACCAGGTCAGAGTAACACCATATGACCAATCAAAGCAGAGCAAAACAATCTGACCAATCAGAGCAAAGTAAAAACTATCTGACCAATCATAGCAGAGTAAGACCATCTTACCAAACAGAGCAGAGTAGAAATTATGACCAATCAAAGCAGAGTAAGACCAACTAACAAATCAAAGCAGAGTAGGAACCATCTAACCAATCAAATCAGAGTAAGCCCATCTGACCAATTAGATAAGAGCAAAGCCATCTGACCAATCAGAACAGAACAGACTTATCTGGCCAATCAAAGCAAAGACACTTTGTTTAATGAGAGCACAATAAAGCTATGTGACCAATCAGAGAAGAGTAAGACCATCTAACCAATCAGAGCAGAGCACAGTCTGAGAAGGGCAGTATTCAGAGAGACTGGATGCTGGAATGAAGCTCAGAGCAGAAGCTGCAGTGGATAGAATGAAATATTAAACTCTTTGCTGTATAATTGGGCAGAGTACGGCTTCTCTCTCTCCACGTGTGCAGAGTGTGTGTGTGTGTATCGAGCCCTCTTGACGCAACGGTGCAGTAAATCTGTCAGTGTGCTGTATGTGTGAATGATAGCAGCGGATACGAGCTGGTGGAGACGATGAGGAGTGTGTACAGGACACCATTAGTGAGAGGTGCAGAGACGTAATCAACAGCATCACTGGAGTGTTTTCTGTCTACACACACACACACACACACACACACACACACACACACACACACACACACACACACACATACAGATACCTCAGAAGACTCACACACAAACACACACATGCACACACACACACTTCAGAAGACAAATCCACACACACACACACGCACACACACACACACACACACACACACACACACACACACTTTAGAAGACAAACCCACACACACACACACGCATGCACATACAGACACACACATGAACAAACGCACGCACACACACACACGTGCAAACACACATACAGATACCTCAGAAAACACACACAAACACACACATGTACACACACCTCAGAACACACACACATACACACACTTCAGAAGACAAATCCACATACGCACATAGACACGCCCACACACACACTTTAAAAGACAAACCCACGCACACACACACACACACACACACACATGCACACACGCACGCACGCACACACTTCAGAAGACAAACCCACATGCACACACACACACATACACACACACACTTCAGAAGACAAACCCACACACACACACACACACGCATGCACACACAGACACACACACATGAACGAACGCACACACACACACACACACACACACACACGTGCAAACACACATACAGATACCTCAGAAAACACACACAAGTACACACACCTCAGAACACACACACATATACACACTTCAGAAGACAAATCCACATACGCACATAGACACGCCCACACACACACTTTAAAAGACAAACCCACGCACACACACACACACACACATGCACACACGCACGCACACACTTCAGAAGACAAACCCACATGCACACACACACACACACACACTTCAGAAGACAAATCCACACACACACACACACACACGCACACACACACACACACACACACACACACACAGCTGCGTTTAAACACTGCTCACATGACAAGCTCTACGCCTGGAGGCAGGAAGAGTGTTTGCCTAAAGGCCTGAACCGGAATAGAACATTGTCTTCTGTCCATGAACATGAAGATCCAGAAACACACCATGAACAACAAATAAAGGTGAGCAAAATCTCACACTCGCTTCACATCTACAGCACAACATCAACAGTCGGATTCATCCCAGCAGAAAACACAGTCCATCTTAGAGGTCAGAAACGAACATCAGATGAGCTGTGTGCAGTTATTAATGTCAGGTGGTCATCACTGATGTGAACACTACCTGACTAAAGTCTTGTGGTTGATCCCAGTTGTAAGAACAACCCATAATAACTTGACTTCTAGTTGATCATGTGAAAAAGTGTCAGAAGGTGGGTTTCTCAGATGAAACATCTGTTGATCTGCATCCCAATCATCACAAATACTGCTGAAGACCTACTGGAACCCTCACGGACCCAAGATTGTCTAGAAATCAGT
>NC_079453.1:49280505-49340505 GCF_903798145.1 Danio aesculapii
ATGTATGGGTGTTTCCCAGTGTTGGGTTGCAGCTTGAAGGGCATCCGCTGTATAAAACAGATGCTGGATAAGTTGGCGATCCTTGTTCCACTGTGGCGACCCCAGATTAATAAAGGGACTAAGCCGAAAAGAAGATGAATGAATTAAAATAAATATTCAATGATGAATGAATAAACAATAACATTCATGTATTTTTTATTTTTAGACAATTAATTTGATTTTAAACACTAAATTGATCAAAAGCAACAGCACATTATTTTGTAATTTTCATTTACAGCATGAGATCTATAGCCATAGAAAAAGATCTTAGGTTTTTATTAATGCTAATCAACATTAATAAGAGTTTGTTCAATATTAAGAGTTATAACTGGCAATGATTTGTCATAAATTGATTTTGATTTATCATAAACGTTATCCATTGCAAAGGCTGCATTATTTATATATATATATATATATATATATATATATATATATATATATATATATATATATATATATATATATATAAACAGTTGAAGTCAGAATTATTAGGCCCATGAATTATTAGCCCCCTGCCCCCCATTTCTGTTTCTATACTGTTTTTTTCAACACATTTCTAATCATATTAGTTTTAATAACTCATTTCTAATAACTGATTTATTTTATCTTTGTCATTATGACAGTAAATAATATTAGACTAGATATTCTTCAAGACACTTCTATACAGCTTAAAGTGACATTTAAAGGCTTAACTAGGATAATTAGGTTAACTAGGCAGGTTAGGGGAATTAGGCAAGTTATTGTATAATGATGGTTTGTTCATATAATAATATTGACCTTAAAATGGCTTTAAAAAAAGTAGAAAAAATATTATCAGACATACCGTGAAAATGCCCTTGCTCTGTTAAACATAATTTAGGAAATATTTAAAGAAAAAAAAATTCTAGGCTAATAATTCTGACTTCAACTGTGTGTGTATATATATATATATGAAGAATGCAGAAGCAAAAACCTCAGTGCCATTTGTAATTTGCTTCTACAGTGAGCAATTTTCTCAGCCTCTTATGTTTATGTTCAGTTGTTTCCTGTTATAAGCTATGAACATAACATATTCTTTGCCATAAAAGTGAAATTATTGAATCAAAACATGGAAGCCTGAGAGAGAAAAATTTAAATATAAATATAATGTACTTACTTTGGTGTGGGGAGGTTTACGTGCGGGTTAAGGTGTAAGATATGGTTATTGGTGTAATTATAATGTAATGTACGGATGTAATTCACGCAGGTATTAAATCAAGCATAAGTACAATGTTAAAACATGTATAATGAATTATTATTTTCATTGTAAAGTACATATTAGATAAAGCCACGTAATATAAAGTGGGAGCAAAAATAACATTCTTTTCTTTTTTATTAATTAAATAACTTTAAACACTAAATTGATCAAAAGCAACAGTAAACAGTATATAATGTTACAAAAATGTTTTAAAAGACATCCTTTTATTTCATATAGCATGAAATATATGCAATTAAATGAGATTCACGAAGGGACAAACTCATATACAGTACAGCCACTGCTAATGTGACTAAAATTAACTGTCGAAATAAATTTGGTGTTGGGGGATAAAGGTGTTTCCTGTACCTCGTTTTATATGAAAGTCTCAACTTTTAAATTATTATTTATCAACATTTGCTTATAAAAAATATTTAACATGCACCAGATATCTTCCTAAGTTTGTAAAGAGACAGTTTCTGTGCCCAACGATCGGGTTGTCGTGGTCCTAACCTTCGTGCACCGTCCCCTTATGGCTCCCCCTGCAGGTGGTGGGCCTGCAGGAAGATGATCCCACGTCACTCCTTCGGGCTAAGCCTGGCCGAGTTCAATGCGGAAAAAAACCCAGCCACCAGGTGCTTACATACAAGCCCCAACCCCAGACCTGGCTGCAGGATGGGGCCCCAGCTGTGCCATACCAGACGACGGCACAGTCCTTGATGTCATTAAGCTTAATTAGGGGTTTTTGCACTTAGACTGACTTGTCATCTAACACCTTTTTTGCCTTGGGAGACCCTACCAGAGGCATTACCCCCGACAACATAGCTCTTAGAATCACTCAGGCACTCAAACCCCTCCACCACGATAAGGTGGTGGTTCACCCGGGAGAAGCTCAGAGTAGAGCCGCTGCTCCTCCACATCAAGAGAAGTCAGCTGAGGTGGCTCTGGCATTTCGGATGCCTCCTGGACGCCTACCTAGGGAGATGTTCCAGGCATGTCCTACCAGGTGGAGGCCTCGGGGAAGACCCAGGACATGCTGGAGGGACTATGTTTCACGGCTAGCCTGGGAATGCCTCGGGATCCTCCTGGAGGAGCTGGAGGAAGTGTCTGGGAAGTCTGAAGTTCTCTCCTAAGACTGCAGTCCCCGCGACCCGGCCCCGGATAAGCTGATGAAAATGAAATGAGATGAGATGAGTTTGTAAAGAGAATGTTTCGTAAATCTGACAAAAGAGAATTTCAATAGGTAAATGTATAGATACATAATATTATAAAAATGCATATTAAAAATAAACATCATACATCAATGAAAACTGCATTTAAATGAGCACCAAGTTTGCTTATTAATTATTATTATTATTATTAATAATTTGACTACACGCTATTTTAAAATATACTTAAAGTTTTATAATAGTGATCTAATATTAAGTAAATAATAAATAAATAAATAAATAATTATATACAAATAATAAAATTAAATAAAGACAAAATTTTACTTATAATAGTTCTGCTTATTAACGAACATAATTTGATGTTGTATACTTATTCATTTTCAGCAAGTATATTATAATTCAATATTAATTAACTTCATGTCCTGCATGGGTATGTTCAATAAGACACACAGAATTGTTTTGTTACATTAATATGTTTATTAGAATATGAACATATTCATGAATATTAATGAGTAGGCACACTATGTGGAGATAGAGGAACAGAAACAGGTCTGAAAGGTTGATCTGCATGCCCGCCAATTTCAAAACATCAGAAATGAAGAACATGCTCACGTAAAGTGTAAATAAAATCATTTTCAGATGCATTCAGGTGTATTTAGATGAATGTGCACAGCTTTATGCATTTACATCATCTTGAATACAGTAATAATTCAGTGTATGCATGACAAAAAAACTTGTATCATGAGTACTTTGTGCAGTTGTAGAGTTGAATGTTCAGTGTGCATTGTGTAGACATTAATGATTCACTAATAACTCATCACCGCCATCAAAAGTACAACTTTTTAAAGAGTAAGAATGTCAATCTAAGAGTTTGTATATAGCGTTTCTAACATCACTCATTTTCTCCTCCTCAAAGGAGTTTTGAGACTGATTATTAAAGAATTATCCTTGCTCGTTTGTGCATTCATTTGTTATTTTTCCAAGGTCTGCTATGTTGAAGATCAAAAAGCATCATTAGTGTTTTCCTCTTTGTTTTTCATTGTGGGCTTTATTTTTTATTTGAAGACTCTCATGAGAATGACTGAACGTCTATTTTGGGATTCTGACGTGTATCAAAGAATAGTATGTTTTTATATCAAATTATTAGCCCTCCTGTGCAATATTTATTCTTTCCCAAATACTTCTCAAGTGATATTTAATAGACTGAGGACATTTTCACAGTATTTTCTATAATATTTTTTCTTCTGGAGAAAGTCTTGTTTTATTTCAGCTAGAATAAAAGCAGTTTTTAATTATTTTAAACCCATCTTAAGGTCAATATTATTAGCCCCCTTAAGAAATATTTGTTTTGGATCGTCTCCAGAACAAACCACTGTTATACAATGACTTGCCTAATTACCCTATCTTTACCCTAATTAACCTAGTTAAGCCTTTAAATGTCACTTTAAGCTGAATACTAGTGTCTTGAAGAATATCTAGTCAAATATTATTTACTGTCATCATGGCAAAGATAAAAGAAATCAGTTATTAGAAATGAGTTATTAATGTTTAGAAATGAAAAATATTCTCTCCATTAAACAGAAAATGGGAAAAAATCTAAAACAATTATAATTTTAACAGGAGGGCTAATAATTCTGACTTCCACTTTACATATAGTATATAGTATTATTTTAAATATATAAGAACTATGCATCTTTTTTTGTGATATCAAACAGAATTTTAGACTATTATACAGCTCTACAGTGTTATAAAATTGAATCTTTTTAAAAAATTTAATAATTCCTATGCACTTTTCTTAGAAAATAACAAAAGCGCCCTAAGGCAAACAAGGAGTCTGAATCGACAGAATACGCTGCTATTGAGTTTTTGCTGAACGCTTGAACTCTGCGGTTAATGTAGCATGAGATGCTCTCATAAAGTTCAAATCAAAAAACAAATCCCTCCAGGGTGAACATCACAGCATCTAATCATCTAATCCACATCAAAAGAACTCTTTCAGCGTATTTTAGAGCTGAGTTTGAGTTGCTTGTTTAATATTAATGCCCCACATGAAAAAATACTATAGTAATTTATAGTAAATACTACATATAGCTGGGTTCAATGCTGGATCAAACTCAGCATCACATTCCATGTTCCAGCATACTGCAGCATTAACTGATATACTAATAAATACTGTAGCATACTTTAGCTTTTACAACTGTGGTGTATTGTAGTATAATATACCACGTAGTTGTAAAAAACTACAGTATTTGTTTGTTTATATTACTATAGTTGTAGTGTTACCATAGCAACTGTAGAATTACCACAACAGATCAATTACTACTGTTGTTCTATTCCCATAGCAACTGTAGAGTTACCACAACGTATTAATTAATATTGTTGTTCTATTCCCATAGCAACTGCAGAATTACCACAACAGATCAATTACTATTGTTGTTCTTACCATAGCAACTGTAGAATTATCACAACAGATCAATTACTATTGTTGTTCTATTACCATAGCAACTGTAGAATCACCACAACAGATTAATTAACATTGTTGTTATATTCCTATAGCAACTGTAGCATTGCCACAACAGATCAATTAATATTGTTGTTAATATTGTTGTTCTGTTACCGTAGCAACTGTAGAATCACCACAACGGATTAATTAATATTGTTGTTCTATTCCCTTAGCAATTGTAGAATTACCGCAGCAGATCAATTACTATTGTTGTTCTTACCATAGCAACTGTAGAATCACCACAACAGATTAATTAATATTGTTGTTATATTTCTATAGCAACTGTAGCATTACCACAACAGATCAATTAATATTATTGTTCTATTCCCATAGCAACTGTAGAATTACCAGAACAGATCAATTACTTTAATTGTTGTGTTACCATAGCAACTATAGAAACACCGCAACAGATGAATTAGCAAAGTTTTTGGGTTACCATAGCAACTATAGAACCACCACACCAGATCAATTACTTTAGTTGTTGTGTTACCATAGCAACTATAGATACCCCACACCAGATCAATTACTTTAGTTGTTGTGTTACCATAGCAACTATAGAACCACCTCAACAGATGAATTAGCATAGCTTTTGGGTTACCATAGCAACTATAAAACCACCACACCAGATCAATTACTTTAGTTGTTGTGTTACCATAGCAACTATAGAAACCCTACAATATATTAATTATTATTGTTGTTCTATTACCATAGCAACTATAGAACCACCACAACAGATTAATAAGTATGGTTTTGGGTTACCATAGTAACTATAGAACCACCACACCAGATCAATTACTTTAGTTGTTGTGTTACCATAGCAACTATAGATACCCCATAACAGATGAATTTAAATTAGTATAGTTTTTGGGTTCACATAGCAGTTATAGAACCACCACACCAGATTAATTATTAAAGTTGTTCTATTACCATAGCAACTGTAGAATTACCAAAGAATAATTTCAGTACTTAAATATACTACTGTATATTATTATAGGATGGATTAAAAACACTGGTATTACAGTCAAAACAAAATGCTGGGTTGATATACTGTAACCCAACATTGGGGCAAACATCAACAAATGCAACATTTCAATTGAAAATATTTAAAATATCAAATGTTGGGTTACAATACTGCTGTGGTGTTTTTAAACCATACTATAGTAAAGTACTTAACAGAGTGCAGTATTTAAATTACTGTGGTATTTGTTTTCATGTGGAACCACACATTTTCAACACAGTGATATCTAGCAGCGATAAAAAACCCAATGAGCACTTAGTTCTCCACCTCTTCATCTAAAACTCCTGGCATCGAGCCCTTTCTAAACTATAAAAAAACACCTCCAAGGCCCCACAAAGGCATGAAATGGTTAGCTAGTTTTTAATTGGAACATGCTTTTCCCCTGATTCCCACTATCGACTTCATCCTGTGAGCCAATATGAGATCTAATCGACACGGTCTAATCGATAGCACTCAATTTTTGGATCTCGCTGCAACCGAAGGCGTCTCGTAAGGCAATCCTTCCATCATACGCCACCATCAGCAGCATGTAATCTATTACTGTAGCCCTCCAAACAACAGGAGCCGCTCTGGTTAATCAATGGCGGGTCAGTGCAATACTGCGGTGTCATGCTACAATTGCGGAGAGAAGCCTTGTTAATGCCTGAGGCTGGTGTAAGTAATGGAGGTGTGATATAAAGGTGACAATGATCAAAGGGTACAAAGACACAGTTCGTCTGAGTCACAACTTCCATGTGCTTACAAGTTAAAAAGGTAACAGTGAATGGCCGTGTCATATTAACAGTGACGCCTTTGTGAGGATCTCAAGTCAAAAACATAGTGAATGGGAAGTTTGAGCATCTTGTGTTCTCACCTAGTATAAACACTGTAAAAAAATCTGTATTTTCTTTTTATTTATGTCTTTTTAATTGCATTGTAGGACGTCAATCTCTGTTTTGTCAACTTTTGATGTTGAAAATTCATCTCAGAGTGGCTTTTATTGATATTTTAGTAGTTTGAAACAATATACAGTATTGCATAAGAAATAAGGGTCACGTTTTATTTTAATGTACAACTCACGCTATTTACAAAATATTAACTAAGATTTTTAGCCCAATGAACCAGTAATTTGTTGCTTATTTACAGTTTTTAAGGTAGATGTTGGATTTAGGTATTAAATAATAGTATAATATCATAGTTTATACGCTACTACGCATAACATTCATTCATTTACCTTCGGCTTAGTCTCTGATTTATCAGAGGTTGCCAAAATGGAATAAACCGCCAACTATTTAGCATATGTTTTACACAACAGATGGCCTTCCGGCCGCAACCCAGTACTGAGAAACACCCACACACTCATTTACACACACACTCATACATTACAGTCAGGTTAGTTAATCAATTCCTCTATAGCGTTTGTTTTTGGACTGTGGGGGAAACTGGAGCACCCGTAGGAAACCCACATCAACACTGGGAGAACATGCAAACTCCACACAGAAATGCCCAGCCAGGACTCAAACCAGTAACCTTCTTGCTGTGAGATGACAGTGCTAACCACTGAGCCACCTAACATGAACTGCATAACATGAACACCTTAATAGGTAGCAGGTAAAAAGCCAATGGTTAAAGTACTGCAAGTAAAAGTACTGGCAGTCTATTACCATGTTTTCATACCGTAATTTTCAACACCCACCCAGACAATACATCATTCCAAGCTATTACTTTTTCTAAACTTAGTAGAAAGTAGTAAGATCAAGATCCCATAGTTTGTAATGTTTCTGTAGTAGGGTTGTCACGATACTGGAATTTGGTACCAATCAATACTGTAAATTTAATAGTCCATTTCCTGCTAACATTTGTGCTCTGTTGTGTTCAACACAAATGACTGTGATTGGCTGTAAAGGTCATCAGTTCACCAAACTCACCGCGGTTTACTGAGTGTAAACACAGATGCAGGGACACTGGAGTGTTTTAAAGTCGCAATTCATCAGCGGATTGCTTGAATATCAGCTTATACACAAACTAGCTGATCAATGTGACTTTAAAACGCTCGAGTGTCCCTGTCCCTTTGGTTACTCTCAGTAAACAGCGGTGAGTTTGGTGAACTGATGACCCTCACGGCCAACCACAGTCATTTCAGTTGAGTATGTGAACACTCTCCCTGCTGAAACATCCAGCTTAAACCAGCCTAAGATGGTTGGCTGGTTTTAGCTGGTCGACCAGTCTGGTTTTAGAGGGATTTAGACCATTTCCAGGTTGGTTTCCAGCCATTTCCAGCCTGGTCTTAGCTGGTCAGGCTGGGAGATGACCAGCTAAAACCAGCTTGACCAGTCTAGAAAGGCTGGGAGCCCAGCCAAAACCAGCTATGTCCAGTTTAATCCAGGCTGGTCAAGTTGGTTTTAGCTGGTCTTTTTCCAGCCTGACCAGCTAAGACCAGGCTGGAAATGGCTAGAAACCAGACTGAAAATGGCCAAAACCCTCTAAAAACCATGTTGGTTGACCAGCTAAAACCAGCCAACCAGCCTAGGCTGGTTTAAGATGGATTTTTCAGCAGGGATGGCAAATTGGCGCGGTTTAAGAACCTGATTATATTGAATACTACACTATAGCATTGTTAAACATAGTATTACACTCTAAAAATTCTGTATTGTTTTAACCTGACAACTATGAACAAATCCATATCTGAGACAACATTGGGTTAAAACAACTTAGCATTTTTTAGAGTGCAGTATTACCGCAGTGTTTATTCATTGATTCATTTTCCTTCTGCTTAGTCCCTTTATTCATCGCCACAGCAAAATGAACTGATATCCAGCATATGTTTTGCACAGCGACACCTTTCTAGCTGCAACCCAGTACTGGGAAACACCCATACGTTCTCATTCACACACATACACTATGTCCAATTTAGTTTACCAGGATGAAACCCTCGCCAACACGGGGAGAACATGCAAACTCCACACAGAAATGCCAACTGACCCAGCTGGGACTCCAACCAGCGACCTTCTTGCTGCGAGGCGACAGTGCTAACCACTGAGCCACCGTGTCACCCTGCAGTGTTTATATACTATAAATGACTAATTTCTGTAGTATTATTTAATGTGAGTGAACTCATTTTAGCTCATGCTGTCATTAATGCAATTAAAAAGCATAAATAAATGAGAAAAAGAAAACATGAATGACAGAATACGGAAAACTCTTCATTTACAGATATTTCTTTAACAGTGTATATGCTTCAATAATGACTACAAGTCCGTTTTCTTCCTTTCCCAAATGCCGGGATGATACTTCACAGAGTCTCTGTCATCTATTTTTCAGTTCTTTTTCTCTCAGAAAAGGAAGATTGGTGTGCCGTTTCAGATTCTTCACAGTTTCGCAGCTCCGAGCTCTGTTGCTTCATCCTGCTCTCTAATTGAATCCCACCAAAAGTCGAACCCGAGATTGGCTCCGGATCAAGAGATGAGGGTGTAATGCGCTTGGTCCGGCGATGAAAGAAGGATTTGGGCTGGAATATACGGGTGGGCTAGTCTTTTTTGAGAGACCTGGTCACAGTCACAGTGCGGTTCAAGTCTACGGGACACACAATAACAAGCTCCTTTGCTTTTTGATGGATGGTGAGGGAATTCAAGCTCGGAGGGGACTAACAAAGACAAAAGCTGCGTCCCAAATCGTACACTTATGCACTATTCTACGCCATTTTGTAGTATGAATCTTATAAGTGGTCCATTTACACTGAAGTACAGTTTAAATACCTGGATGATGCACTTATTTAACCGTTAAAAATAAGTGTGTAACTCAATGTTGCAGAAGGGGCGGGGTAACTTGTGAAGGGGAGGGGCTATCAGTGAAGGGGCGGAGCTATTGGACACTATTTACTTTGGATTGTGAAAGCAAAATTCTCCCACCAGAGTGACTCCTGATGATGAATGCGGTTATACTCATGGCAGTGCTTAGTGTATAGTGTGCCATTTGAGACGCAGTAAAAGAAAGACACAACTAATCAAGCAAGTCGACCAGACGCTTTACATCTTACTAAGAGACGACAGACACCAGAGAAGAAGAGACGGGTAATATTCAGACGTGCAAAGGGTGGAGTCCTCATGTCGCTACGGCATTTCATTAGTTCGTGTACAGGTGGAGAGATAGCTAAAGCTAGCCAGACAGTTTGTTAGCTAATAAGCTACATAGCTAGCTAAACAAACACATTAGCTATAGAGAGATAGCTAATTAGATATCCTGATAAGATAGATAGATAGATAGATAGATAGATAGATAGATAGATAGATAGATAGATAGATAGATAGATAGATAGATAGATAGATAGATAGATAGATAGATGTGATAGAGAGATAGCTATAGATAGCTAATTAGCTAAATAAAAATTACATAGCAAGACAGCGTAGCACAGCTTGCTAGCTAGATAATTAGCTAAATAGCTAGATAAATAGATTTAGAATGACAGGTGGTGAAAAGACAGATGAGAGATAGAAACAGATTGCTAATAAGTTAGCTACATTAGCCAGCTAGCTATATTAGCTAGATAACCCAATGGATCATTAGCTAGCTTCACAACAAGCTAGGTTTGCAAAGACAGTCAACTATATAGATAGCTAATTAGCTTGATAACCATTAAATAGCTAGATAGACAGATAGCTAGATAAATAGCTAATCAGTTAACTAGCTAGATATATAGATACACAGAGATAGTTGACAGAGATATAGAAAGATAATTAGCTAGATAATTATATAAGATAGATAGCTAAATAGCTAATTAGCTAAACATATAGACCCAGAGAGATGGCAGCTAGTCATTAGCCAGGGAGCTACATTAGAAAGCTACTAATTAGCTAGCTAGCTACATATTTAGCAAGCTAATTAGATAGATAGATCGATAGATCGATAGATCGATAGATAGATAGATAGATAGATAGATAGATAGATAGATAGATAGATAGATAGATAGATAGAGTTTTTCTGTTCTGTTGCGTGTTGTCAAACCTCATGCTAGTCAGGTTTGCTAACACTGGCAGGAAGAGAGAGAGGTTAAAGTGCTACACTTCAGGATTACATACAACGCAGTTAATTCAGCAGCAAGTCTTTCACATCGTCCAACAGAGAACATCAGTAGTCCAGGAGATTATTGGAGGTCGGTGTGATGTGCTGTAACGAGCTACAGAAGATCAGTTTGGGAGTGTTTTGATCAGAGGAAGGTGTGGATCTGCTTCAGGAGAGTTTTGAGCGCAGGGCTGGAAGTCTGCTGTGACGCTGGACGGAGAAATGAGGATCTTCGGGAACGCTGAAACTACGGCGAACTCTCCAGAGACGCTGCAGAGGAGAAACACAGAAGAAAGAAGAGACTAACATTAGAGGGGAACACAAACACAAACAACACACAGAATATTAATATATAGAAATGAGCGAGAGGGAGATGGACAATAAAGCAACATCATAAATATCTTTAATGTAATGTTGTTGTTCCTTCATTCATTTTCCTTTGGCTTATTTCAAAGGTCGCCACAGCGGAATGAACCGCCAACTATTCCAGCATATGTTTTATGCAGCGGCTGCCCTTCCAGCTGCAACCCAGTACTGGGAAACACCCATACACACTCATTTAAACACACACTCATACACTACGGCTAATTTAGTTAATCAATTCCTCTATAGCACATGTGTTTGGACTGTGGGGGAAACCGGAGCACCTGAAGGAAACCCACACCAACATGGGGAGAACATGCAAAATGCCAACAGGCCCAGCCGAGACTCGAACCAGCAAACTTCTTGCTGTGAGGGCAATATAATTAAAAAATTTAATTATGAAAATTTATTATTCAAATAAATTATAAAATTGTTGTCATCTAAAATGCTCCATGCCCACTGTATTGTTTTCAGTCATTTCACAAAATGTTTTAATTTTTGTATTATGCTTTGAACAACAGAGACATGACTGTGAGGTTGACGACCCAGGAAGGCTCGTAGTGGGTTCTTGATGAATGCTAGAGCGAGAAAACCTCCAAAAAAATTACAGCACTACTCGCTGATGTAAAGTGCAAAGTGATGGTTTATTTACAGTGTACAAGAGTGACAACCAAAATAACCCAAAACCCAGCAAAGTAACAAAATAACCCAAAATAAAACAACAAATAAACAGCAAACAAACAAACAATATATATGTACATTCACACAAAAAATACAGTAGCCTTCATTCAATAATAACACCACGCAGAGGAAGAAGAAGAGTCGAAGGACCGGAAATGTTACACTCGCTTGCTCGTCAGGTTAACTGACCCTGAATTTGAGTTTGGGGCTTCCGTTTAAAGGAAAGCCCCACCCCTTTGACAAAAAACAGTATATACCTATTAAAAGGTAAGTATAAACATCTATACATGTTCACAAGTTCACAACATGGACACTCAAACAATCATTCATTCATTCATTTTCCTTCGGCATAGTCCCTTATTTATCAGAGGTGGCCACAGCAGAATGAACCACCAACTTTTCCAGCATGTTTTACGAAGCGGATGCCCTTCCAGCTGCAATCCAGTACTGGGAAACACCCATACACACTCATTCTCACACACTCATACACTACAGCCAATTTAGTTCATCAATTCCCCTACAGCGCATGTGTCGCTCGTCCTGATTTTGCCAAGTGCTAGTTGTCCTGAGACCAACATAATTTATGACGATCCAGAGACAACAACTCTATCATCCAATCAAACGTTATCACGTCATCATTATGTGTCCCCTGCAGAGTCCGTCAAAAACGCAAATTTAAAAAATAAGAAAACACACACACATGCACAATTGCACACGCGCAAAGGCACCTGCCAAATTGCGTTTTTGGCGTTCACTGTAAAAACATCCTGGTTGCCTTAAAGGGCACCTATGCTGAGAAATCTAGTTTTTAAGCTGTCTGGACAGACATATGTGTAGGTATAGCGTATAGACCGTCATATTGGGCTGATATAAACACACCCAGTCCTTTTTTTTAACTTAACAACATAAAAACGGTGGACCAATTGGAGAGGTTATGAAACTGATCGCAACTTGATGTAGGAGTACAGTCCCCCTGCTCACCGAATTGATTGACAGCTGCGTATTTACATGTCTCCATAGTAATGCTTTTAATCATATCAACAAGACAGGACGTGTGTCTGTTCAGTTTGCTAGGATCATCAATCATCATCAAACAATCAAGAGTGAGTTTTTAAAACAGAGCATGTGTGTAATGAAGTACAGCCATTTATCTCAGCTTTACTTCATCAGCACAGCCGCGTGTCAGAACAATTATAAAAGAAGACTCTTCAATCCTGCTTTGTGGATGTTAAATCAGGTTTATTTGTACATTAACATAACATATATCCATACAGCAGTGGAGATTAACCTGTATCCTGTCACATTTGCGTGCAAAAGTGTGTGTGTGAACTTTGTAATGACATTGTGTGTGACTCATGGTTGCAACTCACAACAAATGCATCAAATACTCATTGGTTAAGTTCTTACTGTAGTATTTCTCACAAACGTTACATGAGATCTGCTTCCTTCATGTCTGTCTGTTGTCTGACGCAGCCGAGGGAGGAGATAAAGCACACTGACAGGCACATGGAAACGGTGGGCGTGAAGGTCTAGCCTTAAAGGCACAGTACACAAAAAACACTACCTACTGCTCAGACTTATAAAATAGAAACTTATGAAAGGTATAACAAAACATCTGATGGGTGTTTTGAGCTGAAACTTCACAGACACATTCTGGAGACACAAAAGACGTATATTAAATCTGGAAGAAGGGGTAAACTAGGTGCCCTTTAAATTTTTAAGCTGAATCAAATTAACTTTATGAGTCCATTGAACTTATATAATGTTAAACTGACTTAAAATTGCTTGAGTAACTTATAAAATTAAGTTAGAACATGATTAACTTCGTTTAATAAGTTACAATGACCTAAAAGCATATGCTGTCAGGACTAACTGATCATATAATTTTTTAACAGTGTACGATGTTTGCTTAGTGCAGCATTTTTTCTCTCATCCATTCATCTTCTTCACAGCTCTTTGAAGCATCGCAGCGATATGTGGAGGAAAAGCAGAGTTTTATAAATGGACCGACAGTGATGTGGAGTAGCTGCTGCGAGAAACACAGGTGTATAAAGTTACAGCAAGAAAATAGACTGAGAGACGTGCCAAAACAACAGCTCCGAGTAAACATTCTGTGTCCTTTGGAGAAAAGCAATCTGGAGCATGAACAAACTGACATTAATCTTTAACAACGCTGTCAAAATGGAGATCATCCAAAACAAATGCAGCGCTGTGTCCTCCACCATTTTAGCTGAAGTGCTCACGTGACTAAAAATGACTAAGAAATCCCGTTTTTACACTTCACACTGCGACATTAAAACTGCTTTTTTATTTTATTTCTTTATGTATCCATATTTGGAGAGCATTTTCAAAAAGGTGTGTTTTTGTTGCCTATGGACAATTTTGAGGGATGTAAACAATACAAATGGTCCTAATCAGGGCTTGACATTAACTTTTTTGATCACCAGCTACTGTGGCTAGTAGTTTTCCAATATTACTAGCCACTCGCCATTTTCAATAGCCATAATTTTGTTGTTTGGAAAATATATTTAACATGCATAAATTTGACTTTTTGACATGCTAAAATGACTTGATTTAGACTTGTGTTATGTCCACATGCCTCCTCATTCATTTCACGTTTTTTGTGTATGAATGTGCACTAGAAAATGGGTTGCGTGTTCATAGTGTCGCATTGCAATTTGTTTTTATTTCACAAGTCTTTTCAGGGCTCAACGCTAAGGATTTCCCAAATTTATCTCTGACCACACCAAAAATAAATAATTAATTCTTACAGCCACAAATGTTAAATAACATGTCAAAAACATGCCAAATGTAGCTGTTTTATTAAAAAACATGTATCTAAAACTATGCACAGTAGCCTAGTCTGTCCAGGCTAAAGGTCTCTCAGATCACTCGTTAACTACACATACATGGGAAGTTAATCTCCAATTGAGACAATATTATTGTAAAAATGATAATTAAACCATATTAACAAAAATAACCCTAAGCAAAAAAAAAAAAAACAGGTGAATTATATTCTGTGTGTAATAATGAAAGGAAGACCACATGCACACGGGTAACATTATGGCCCGTTTTCACTGAGTGGTACGGTACGGTACGGTTCGGTTTGGTACACTTTTATGGCCGTTTCCACTGTCAAAAGCCGTACCGAACCGAACTCTACCGTACCACTTTTTCGCTCTTTCGAAAGGGTACCAAACACAAGAAAGGGTACCAAAAGGTGGAGCTAGACACACAGCTGAACGCTATTGGTTTACAGAGCTACGTCATTCGCTTACGCAACAAGCCAGAATAAAAACAAAAGAGCCGCCATGTTTTAAATACAGCCGAGATATTACAGTGAAATTATATATACATATAATAACAAGCCAAGGTTGACTCAAACAAACCTTGTTGTCTTCTTGATAAACAGCCACAAAGCAGAGCAGATTTACCTCGTAGTTTTTATGAGGCAGTCTGATGCGCGAGCGGTTTCGCTTTCTTGCTTGCGCTCGCCGCGCGTCTATATTTGAAATAACAAACTTCTTGAGCTGATGATAATGTGTGCTTGATTATAGACGTGCTTTTGAAACCCGATCCTGTCAGGCACTGACAAACTAAACAACTGACACGCGAGAAAACAAAGGAGAAGCCGGAAAAAAAGGAGCGACCCATACAGCTTTACTGTAGACATTTTCTCGAGTGAAAATGACGTTGTCTGACACTTTCTGTCGTACACCACGCCCACCAAAAGGGTACCCTTGGTAGTGGAAACGCAAGCCTGATAAAGGTGACCCGTACCAACACGAACCGCACCGTACCGTACCAGTCAATGGAAATAAGCCATTATGCCCATAATCTGTTGTGTTCAAGGAATAGTTCAAACAAAACCGGCAACCCCTGCTGCTTACAAAAAGACATATTTTAAAAACATCTGGAGCTTTTGGAAGCAGCAAGACTGTGGGTGCACGGGCATCACTATTTGTCCAGATCTATTTCAGAGAGAACCGATCGCAGCAGTTGTGTTTGCAGGCACAGTTGCTTCGCACCAGGAAACATCACCGTGCGCATGATTTTTAAACATCACCTGTGTGCGCGAGTGATCATCCTCTCATTCGGTATTCACCTGCTTTCTTTTGCCCACGCGAACGCTATTTTTGTGGATCATGCTGCTTCTCGATTCTAAGATGACATCTGCACGTATATTGGGCCATCTTTATTGTCGACCTCTGATTTTAAGAAGACTATCATTTAAAAATGAGCTTCAACCAGCCAAAGTGGCTAGTGAGAGTGGTTGTCTAACCAAAAGCCAAAGCTGAAATCTGCCCGCATTTGGCGGGTGTTCATGTAAAACCCTGGTCCTAATGGTCTTTCTTATCACCAGCAGGGTGGATTACTGTAACTGGCCTTCCCAAAAAGACAGTCAGACAGTTGCAGCTCATGCCAGGATTCTGACCAGAACCAAAAAATCAGAGCACATCAAATCTATCCACACATCTTTACTGGCTCGTTACATTCAGAATAGATTTTAAAGCATTATTACTTGTCTATAAATCATTAAATGCCCCAGGAGCTCAATACATTACTGATATGCTCACTGAATACAAACAGATCACTCAGATCATTAGGATTGAGTAAATTAGAGATTCAGTCAAAGCAGGGTGAATCTGCCTTCAGCTACTGCACCCCCCACTGGTGGAATCAGCTATCAGATATGATCAGATGTGCTCCAACATTAGGCACATTCAAATCAAGACTGAAGACACATCTGTTTAGCTGTGCCTTTACTGAATGAGCACTGTGCTACGTCCAACAGATCGCACTATATTATGTCTTTCTTTTCTTTTTCATTCCTTATTTTTTTCCAAATTTAATCTGTTTTATACTTTTATTCCTGTTTATGTAAAGTACGTTGAATTACCATTTTGCATGAAATGGGTCATTTAAATAAACTTGCCTTGCTTGCCTTACCTAATGTATTACCTGTTTTATGTTTCTAATTTCCATAGCTTCTGAGAATCCAAAAAGGGCCATATATTGACAAACAATGTTACGATAGTTGTTATAACGTTACATTATGATTGAATTGCCTCCTGTTACAATTATGAAATAGTTTGACCACAAGCAGGAACTTTTCATGGGCTAATGACATCACCACATTGAAATGGTCTACTCTGTCTCAGTGTGGATGGAAGGTCTCCACCAAGCATTTTTGTGTTTGGATGTCTAATCGACATCTAAACGTAGACGGCTTGGCTAAAGCAAGGCTAAATTTGGGCTGTCAGTGAAAATCTAATAGACATCAAAAGACTGATTCATACTTTCGCCTAGTGCCGAATTGCGCAGACCGCTGACTGCACGCTCTGCACGCTCAACTCACGAAATAGACGAGTGTGATATTCTTTAAAATGACAAGGGGCGGTCGAAAGTAACTCACCTTAAAGTCAGACGGATAAACAGTAAAGTAGGAAGTTTCCGGAACTACGTGATATCATTAATATCGTTCAAGATTTTTAAACTATTTATTTTTATTATTATAATAACCAATGTGATTTTTATAACCAAACTTTGATGCATCACTTGCTTTTGTTCATATCTCAGACAGTTCTACCTATTAAAGTTAAATATCAATGACAACAGGACCAAGGTTATAATAGCTTTAGATTTTTCATTAGTTTCAGTTTCCATTTCGTTTTGACTTTTTGTTTTCAAATTCAGTTAGTTTTAATTAGTTTTAGAGGGAGATTTACTAGTTTTTATTAGTTTCTATATTTTGAAATGACTTAGTTTTGGTTTAGTTTTTATTAGTTTCAGTATTAATTTTAGTTTTTTTTCCTAAATAAGGATATTTGTTAGGTGCACGATTCAAAATCAACAGAATAAATATTGTATAATTAAAATTCAGCCATACATTTTCTGAAACCTGTATTCAGAAGACACATGACCACTACCATCTGATCTACCCATCCTCAAATTCAAATACAGCAGCCCACAAGACAGCAGCCTTAAGTACAATATGTACAATATGTGTGCAAGGCTGATTCTGATGTTAGATACTTATTAGCTAAAAAGGCAATAATGTTCCAACATTCCTGACCATCATCACCAATAAAGCATAGAAAAACAGGCCATTAGTATGTTGTAAACCGATAGGTTCAAGTAATCTTTTCCAGCTTTCAAAGAAATAATTTGTTCCTTAATATAGTTTTGTAACTATAAAATTATTTTAAATTTAAAATGAATGGTGAAACAAACATATTTCTGTAATTGTGTATTAAAATCATGGCTCTCCACTTTTGCCATGACCTCTTTTAGCTTTACACAAATATTTCTCTCAGGTTTTTCAAACTTTTCCAAAAACTTTCCTCCTTTCCCATGGCTGTTGCAATTTCTAGGCAATAATTATTGGTCATCTGGTTATCACTATGATCACGCATGGACGGATCATGAAGATTTTTGTACAGGCGTACCTGTTTTAGACAAAATCTCTTCAAACTGATTCATTTTCAACTCAAATGAAATTAGTTAAATATGACGCTCCACCAGCCGAAATCATGCAGCGATGTCATCACATTTGCACTCGCACTCAAGCGAACTAGCGGATCAAGTATAAACCAAGCTTAAAAATAGACCAAAACTAGACTAGTCATCAAACTCAGATTTGAAAAACTTTACATATTGCACATTTAAAGTTTGCACATATTCATTGCACCACATTGCACTGATTCATTTATTTGAACTGTACATACCCACTGCACATGGACATTTCTAATTATGTACACACCCACTGTACATATACATTTGTAATTATGCTTATCTATCTGCACACTTCTGATTACTAATAGCAACCTGTGCATATATTCATTTATTGTAAATCTGTTTATAGCTAACACAACCTGTATATAATGTTGATAGTACATCCATCTGTAAATATCACCATAGTTTTTCTATAACTGCACTTTATAACTTATACCTGTATCCTGCACTTGCTGCTATTGCACTGCTGGTTAGACCTAAACTGCATTTCGTTGCCTTGAACTTGTACATGTGTAATGACAATAAAGTTGAATCTAATCTAATCTAATCTAATCTAATCTAATCTAATCTAATCTAATCTAATCTAATCTAATCTAATCTAATCTAATCTAATCTAATATAGCCTCATGTCACTGATGGTTCCAATTGTACTGTGACAGAAACATGCCAGTAAAAGGGGACTTCTGATAATAGTTCTATGAACTATGAATAAGTTCTTACAGCCCAGAAGGAATATTCCTGTAGCTTAAAACAGGTTGCATGCTTTTAACTTCCACTCATATGTTTTATTTTTGGAGTAAGTTAAAGAAGCAAATGTTTTACTTTATAGGGGCCCTATTATGCACAAATCACCTGTATAAGGGGTTTAAGCACATTTGTGTGGGAACAGTCTGTGAATATAACCAGCTTTTAATGGTAAAAATGTATTAATTTTATATTTTTGTAATAACGCTTGATAAAAACAGTCTGCAGAAACACTTTGACATTCTCCCTTAGTATGTGTCAGCAGAGGGAGAAAGCTCTGCCCACCAGTGAGCATCTCTCACTCATTAGCATAAGACGTTAGTCTTGTTTTGAATCTGCCACTATGCTGACACACAGGCATATGTATCTCCGCCTTCTTTTGAAAAGAGCGAATTAAAAATGACAGTCACCAAAACATCACAATTAAGATTGAGAAAGCCTAAAAGGATCAGTTTCAGAGAGATATAATACGTTATTTATGATGTATTTCGAGCTGAAACGTCACTGCACATTCTAGGCACATCAGAGACGCATGTTATATTTTGTAAAAAGGGGTATAACAGGTCCCCTTTCAGAATAACATATGAACAAAAGGTCAACCAGGTCTAGCTTATGATGGCGGTTACATGGTTAACGCAATGTAAGTTGCTTTAAATAAAAGTGTCTGCTAAATGCATGAACATAATGTCTGCTAAATGCATAAATGTAACGTTTTAAACCATCAAAGAGTTCAACATACTGGAGATAAAAGCATGTACACTGGATAAGGATGACCTGTTGTAGTGTCCACTATTATAAAAACTTGCCTATTAGCAATAAAATACGAATAGAAATAAATGTAGAGCCAAGGGGGAATACTACTGATGCTTTCTCCTGAGAAAAAAGGCAGTTCATATTAGCTTTATAGCCCCAGACTTTCCCTTTTGCTTCTATTTTTATTCTCCTAAAGGGAGGAACATCTGAGATGATGTTGATACTTAACTGAAAACCCCATTAAAATCTCCCGAACTTCAGAAGAGCAACATCGGAACAATAAAAGGGTCCTCTGGGGACAGATGGAAATTAAACGGGAAGTACAGAGACTCCAGCAGACGCTGAAAACCAGAGAAAAACACAAAGCACAAGTGTAGAAGGAAACAGATGAACTGATATAAACAAATGAGGGTCCAGATGGAAGAGACGGTTAAGGAAAGATAGAGGGAGAGAAGGAAAACACAATGTGGAGGTTACAGCGGTGAACTGATAGCAGAGACGCTCTGCCATATCTGACCTTTAGGAGAGAAAGAAGAGAAAGAGAGAGAGAGAAAGCAGTACAACTGACATCAGGATTAAACTGACACATGACATCTGTGACATTCAGATGCCAGCAGGAGTAGGAGCCTACAAATCATGTTATCATGCGCAGGGATGGACAATATTAATGCATGCTTTTCAAACACACATATTTTATATTCATTCATTCATTCATTTTCTTTTCAGCTTAGTCCCTTTTTAAATCCGGGGTCGCCACAGCGGAATGAACCGCCAACTTATCTAGCATATGTTTTATGCCCTTCCAGCTGCAATGCAGTACTGGGAAACACCCATACACCCTCACGTTCACATCTAATTCCCCTATATGTATTTGGACTGTGGGGGAAACCGGAGCACCCGGAGGAAACCCACACCAACACAGAAAGAACAGGCAAGCTCCACATAGAAATGCCAACTGACCCAGCTGGGACTCGAATCAGTGACCTTCCTGTTGTGAGGCGACAGCGCTAGCATATTTTATATATACAATGGACATTTGTGTTTATATTAGACAGGCTCAGCTATGATGAAAAATGGTTTCAAATTTTGTTTTGAAAAAATTGAGAGTTTAGAAATTTTGTAGGTTTAAAATACTGTAAAATATTATATATGAACATAAATTTACTTAAATATAATATTTTCATATAGATATACACTCACTGGCCACTTTATTAGGTATACTAGTACCGGGTGGGACCGCCTTTTGCCTAACTGCCTTAATCCTTCATGGCAAAGATTCAACAAGGGACTGGAACTATTCTACTGAGATTTTGCTCCATATTGACATGATAGCATCACACAGTTGCTGCAGATTTGTCGGCTGCACATCCATGATGCCAATCTCTCGTTCCACCACATCCCATTGGTGCTCTATTGGATTGAGCTCTGGTGACTGTGGAGGCCATTTGAGTACAGTTGAGTTCAAGAAACCAGTCTGAGATGATTCACGCTTTATGAAATGGTGCATTATCCTGCTGGAAGTAGCCATCAGAAGATGGAGACACTGTGGTCATAAAGGAATGGACATGGTCAGCAACAATACTCAGGTAGGCTGTGGCGTTGACATGATGTTCAATTGGTACTAATGAACCCAAAGTGTGCCGAGAAAATCTCCCCCACAGCATTACACCACCACCACCAGCCTGAACCGCTTATACAAGGCAGGATGGATCCATGCTTTCATGTTGTTGACGCCAAATTCTGAGCCGAGCATCTGAATGTGGCAGCAGAAATGGAGACTCATCAGACCAGGCAACGTTTCTCCAATCTTCTATTGTCCAGTTTTGGTGAGCCTGTGTGAATTGTAGCCTCAGTTTCCTGTTCTTAGCTCACAGGAGCGGCACCCGGTGTGGTCTTCTGCTGCTGTAGCCCATCCACCTCAAGGTTGGACGTGTTGAGTGTTCAGAGATGCTCTTCTGCAGACCTCGGTTGTAACGAGTGCTTATTTGAGTTACTGTTGCCTTTCTATCAGCTGGAGCCAGTCTGGCCATTCTCCTCTGACCTCTGACATCAACAAGGCATGTGCATCCACAGAACTGCCGCTCACTGGATATTTTCGATGTTTTTTGGATTTTTTTAGATTCTCATGTCTTTATCTATGTCATGTCATTTCTTTAGATTACATTCTCTGTAAACCCTAGAGATGGTTGTGCATGAAAATCCCAGTATATCAGCAGTTTCTGAAATACTCAGACCAGCGCGTCTGGCACCAATTCAATTCAATTCAATTCCCCTTTATTTGTATAGCGGTTTTACAATGTAGATTGTGTCAAAGCAGCTTCACATAAAAGATCATAGTAAATTGGAACAGTGTAGTTCAGTTTGTAGTGTTTAGTGCACCAACAACCATGCCACGTTTAAAGTCATTTAAATCTCCTTTCTTCTCCATTCTGATGCTCAGTTTGAACTGCAGCAGATCATCTTGACCATGTCTACATGTCTAAATGCATTGAGTTGCTGCCAAGTGATTGGCTGGTTAGAAATTTGCATTAACGAGCAGTTGGACAGGAGTACCTAATAAAGTGGCCGGTGAGTGTGCATATTTTTTAACACATTGATAATATTTTAAATGTTTATTTATGCTTGTGAAGCACTTTGAGTTGCGTGTTATATAGGAAATGTGCTATACAAATAAAATTCATTCATGAAATGGCCATTTTTGCAATATTTTGAAATGCATGTTGAATATATGTCATTTTATACAGTATATGTGAAATTCAGTTATGAATTTGCATGTCATTTGCATACATTGTCATATATCAGACTTCGATGTGGAGTTACTGTATATTGTGGTTCATTTTGGTGCGCTTAAAATAAAGCCATGTCTGATTTTAATTTAAAACATTTTGATGCATCTTTGCTCAACCCTGGTCATGTATCTCATATTAAGCATGCACACACGCACGCACGCACGCACGCACGCACGCACGCACACACACACACGCACACACGCACACACACGCACGCACGCACACACGCACACAGGCTGCTGGCTACACAGAGCAGATCCAGCATTTGAAATTCATTATCATGGGAAAGCCTGACAAGCTGTCAAAGCGGCGCACACAGGCTCTCCATCCCGAACACGACGCTGTTGTTGAGGAACGGGGAGAAAGACGTGGCTCTGGAGACTCAGGCGAACGATAACGCCGCCTGTTTTTTTGTTTGTTTTGTTTTTGTTTGTTGCAAATCAAGGTCAGGAATTTTCCTTCGATTTGCCAAGGACTGCTGACGTTCTGCATGGAGACAGGTACATATTTAGACTCATGCTGAGAAACACACACACACAACAATTCAGCCAAAGGGGGCTGCTCTACAGTCAACATCAGAGAAAACAGTACAGACATCTTCACTGTCATTCATTCATTCATTTTCCTTCGGCTTAGTCTCTATTTCAGAGATCGCCACAGCAGAATGAACCGCCAACTATTCCAGAATATGGCGAATGCCCTTCCAGTCACAACCCTTACTGGGAAACACCCATACACACACTCATATACTACGGCCAATTTAGTTAATCAATTCCCCTATAGCGCATGTGTTTGAACTGTGGGGGAAACCGGAGCACCCGGAGGAAACCCACACTAACACAGAAATGCGAACTGGCCCAGCCGGGACTCGAACCAGCAACCTTCTTGCTGTGAGGTGACAGTGCTAACCACTGAGCCACCGTGTTGTACTGATATTTGATATTTACAAAGGTATACTTTCAAAATTACCACACACTCTCAGAAATAAAGGTACGCGAGCAATCACTGGGGTGGTACCTTTCCAAAAGGTACCCATTTGTACTCGAAGGGTCCATATTGGTACCTCAAAAGTATATATTAATTCCTACAAATTTAATGAGGAACACTTTTGTACTTTTTAGTTACTAATATGAACCCTTGAGGTATTAATATGGACCTTTTAGGTACAAATTTGTACCTTTTTGTAAAGGTACCACCCCAGTGACAGCTCGCATACCTTTATTTCTGAGAGTGTAGTGCTACCATGTCAAAAAGATATGTTCAAAATAAGATGGTAGTACCTGGTATTAAGTCATGATGACTTGTAGGTAATGAATTTAAATAACCTGCCAACTCCTAAACAATACACAAGTTTCATACACATGTTGGACATACAACACAGTAATTTATAGAGATAAAATGTAAAACCTACACCATCACTGTTATTCAAAATGTTTGTGTAACATTGTTTTAATGTGATTAAAGGTATCTTTATACCATCATTACACCACAAAACATTTTGAATATGCAAAGGGTTAAAAAATACATGTCATTTTAACATATCCAATTGGTTTAGAGAGATTTTTAAGGTTTAGCTTGCTCACAAATTAGTAAGTATTTTGTGGACATTTGTCTGTCACACTTACTTACATTTTTTGTCATTTAAATGTACGTATACACAGAATGTAATTTCATAGCATTAGCTCTGCAGTTTTAATAAAACATAACCCTTAACAACAGGGGCGTAAAAGCCATTTTAAAAGTGGGGGAAACAGCTGTATGGTCACCCAAAAGTGATTAATGATTTATTAGCAATAAAGTTTATTTAATAATCTTTTAACCAAAATTCTAAAATAATTACAAAATATTAATAATAACAATAAATAAACAGAACCACACACATTTAAATTAAGCATTACTCTGTGTGAAAATATTTTTAAATACTACACTTCAATTGCAAAATTGCAAGTTGATACTACACATATAACGTGAGATGGACATCGCCATGTGTACTTGCGGCCGATGCGTCATTCATAAAAGCAGAACACGCAGGATTCAACACGTAAATTCACCAATTACTGCCCAAATACATGCAAGTAAGTGGTTGGTGAACTTAGAGAGGAGTAGATTCAATTTTATAGTTACTTTCAGTATGTGTATCTAATATGATTAAAACGCATCCGCAAATTATATTTTAATGGATTGTTAGACTTCCTTGTGTGTTTTACAAACGCTAAAGTTCTTGTTTTACTAGTACTTGTGTGTATTTACATGTGTAAATCATAAATTAAGCAATAGGCCGTAAAAAGGCTGCATAACTGTGATAATATAACACGTCTTTCTCAGCAGAGTTAAGTTGGTCTTGTTTTCGGTAACAAAAATGTCTCTCGAGCTCTCTCTGGCTAAACGCATATTGCGACTGCTCAAGCAGTGCTCGTAATATCGAGCGAAAAAAGACAGCTGTGAAACATAACCAGCTTTGTCTTTTCTGTAGGGAATACAGTTTAGATCTTTTTAGGGTGAGAGGTTTTTTAGTTAATGCCGTCCGTCACTCAATGTGTCAGGAATACCGAAAACAAAACCAACTTAACCCCACTGTCTTTCTCTGGCTCAGCGCCAGACAAGACACCAGCACCAGGGACTTTACGGTTCTCACTTCGAAACGGAACAAAAGTAGGATTCTGTAACGTTAGTGATTTACCGTGATTTACCCAGCTGTAGCTGTTGCTCCCTTCCGCGTCATCCCTGTCTTTGACTGCAAAGTGAATGAATGAAGCTCGTGGCAGACGCTCAAGAGATTCGCGCTGTGATTGGCTGAGTGATCGTTCACTCAAATCAAGTAACAAATCAGAGAACACTTGCGGCCGCTAGGTCAAATAAAACGTGTGGGCCAGTCGGGGGACAGGATAACCTGTTTCCAAAAAGTGAGGGGGACGTGTCCCCCCCGTCCGCTACGCCCCTGCTTAACAATAAATTAATAAATAACATAATATAACAGAAGAAAAAAATCATATGCACAGCAGCTGACTGACGGTCCTCACTGTCAGGCGAATCTACAGTGCAAATCACAATAGGGCACACAAGCTTTAATACCATGATATTCTTAAAAAAAAGATGCAATTGTAAATACCAAGGTCCAAATATAGCAACTTCCTAGTTCTACAGGATATCAAGTGTTCATGCTAAATGAGTTCACCCCTCACAGATCTCTCTTTTAAACTCATATTTTCGATAGGATGTTTTACAGTAATATATTTGTGCATGTAGCAGAGATTAGTCAGTACCAAAGAGAAAACTGATGAAATAATCTAACAAAACAACTGAGGAGTTTGCATTTTATTTCGCAATAACTTGTATGAATGTAAATGTATTATCTTTCTGTTGTAAAAGATGACTAACCTCCTATTTGAATGAATATAATAAAACTGTTTTGTTTAAATGCACCAAAATGATTGTCTAAACTACCTGACAGAAGTCTTGTGGCCTATCTAAGTTTTAGGAACAACAAATAATAAGTTGACTTCTAGTTGATGATTTGGTAAGAGAAGTGTCTTATATGAAAGGCAAAGGCCTCTAGATGAGGCTTATTTGAGCACAATAAAATCTGATCATGTCTTGATGTTGAATGATTTCATTAGGACAGTAAGGTCTGACTCTGATTAGACTGAAGTCTGGTGACTGAACCTTCAATAATGTCCAGTATAGAATATGTGGTCATGCTGCAGTGGAAACAGAATGAATATTGAGTCTGACTCCATCATGAGCTTGGAGGACTGCATCCATACATCTCTGCAATGACTCAAATCACTGATTAATAAAGTCATCTGGAATGGCAAAGAAAGCCTTCTTGCAGGACTCCCAGAGTTCATCAAGATTCTTTGTGTTCATCTTCAATGCCTCCTTCATCTTACCCCAGACATGCTTAATAATGTTTATGTCTGGTGACTGGGCTGGCCAATCCTGGAGCACCTTGACCTTCAGGAGCTTTGATGAGGAGGCTGAAGTATGAGAAGCGCTATCCTGCTGGAGAATTTGCCCTCTCCTGTGGTTTGTAATGTAATGGGCAGCACAAATGTCTTGAAACCTCAGGCTGTTGATGTTGATCATCCACTCTGCAGATCTCTCACACGTCCCCATACTGAATGGAACCCCAAACCATGATTTCTCCTTCACCAAACTTGGCTGATTTCTATGAGAATCGGGGATCCATGTGGGTTCCAGTAGGTCTTCTGCAGTATTTCTGATGATTGGGATGCAGTTCATTGAAAAAACCTACCTTCTGACACATTTGTTGCTCTTACAACTGGGATCGACGACAAGACTTTTGTCAGGTAGTGTATATTCAAAGCACTGTACACCAAAATTTAGGGGTTTCCATCTGATCCCAATTTCATATTTCTGAAGCAATCTTAAATAATGCTTTCTTCATTGTATAAAACATGCTCAATTATAATTATTGCCATCAACTTTAACATTGCACATCTGAGGTTAGACAAATATCACTGTATCCCGTTTTCAGCAGATAGACTTTAACACAGCTATCTCAGCCAGACTGAACAAGACAAAAAAATGCAAATGAGTCATTCCCCTTTCTGTTCTTTTGATTCATTCTCTTCTCTCTGATTAATTATCACAGGCTGAATGTGACAGCGGGAGAACTGCACCGAGAACCAGTCTCTGCACAGACACTCACAGAGATCTGCTCCAAACTTGCAGCCCTGTCGCTCAGATTTAATGCACCGAGCCTGCTTTGTAAAAATACACAATATACAACATTAAAAACAATGAATAAAAAAAAATTAATTAAGTGAAAGTAAAAATAATAATAAAAAGTACATAAAGTCGCTCTTGAGAAATATGTTAAATATACAAATAAAAAAATATATATATAATTATTACTTTTTTACTATATCAGGGTTCTCGTACCATTTTAAAAGTAAAATTTAATGCTTTTTAAGACCTCAACAAATATAATTGAAGACCCCAAAATTTCATAGTTTTTTTGGAGTAGGCTACACAATTTATTGCCTCCTACAATGGAAATCAAAACTTGAAAGTTTTCCATTTGGTATCAACTATGTGCCATGTGTAAACTCTGTAAGCAAAAAACAGTAAAAATACTTTTCTTTGATACCTTTTTCTTTTCTTTTCTTATTCCTTTGTGATGTAGAACTGAGCCAACGTAACATAGATAAGTTGGATTACACTAAACAACACAATGCCTTGTATAAAGGTACCATACAGAATAGAATACTGAAAATAAGCTCAATAATGAAAGTCCAGAAAACAAGTTTCATTTCACTGCCAGACACCCAAAAGGCAGAGGTACTGTGGGTTCTCCTTACTGTGACGAGGTATAATTCATTTAAATCTAACGAGGACATACGTGACATCTTTGCAGCCATGTTCTCCGGTTCTCTCCGAACTAGTATTCAGCTTAGAGTGACATTTAAAGGCTTAACTAGGTTAATTAGGGTAAAGTTAGGGTAATTAGGCAAGTCATTGTATAACAGTAGGGAATCCAAAACAAATATTGCTTAAGGGGGCTAATAATATTGACCTTAAAATGACTTTAAAATAATAAAAACTGCTTTTATTCTTGATGAAGTAAAACAAATAAGACTTTCTCCAGAAGAAAAAACATTACAGGAAATACTGTGAAAAATTCCTTGCTCTATTAACCCCTTAACTGTCGGTTAACCCTACTTTTTGAACATGAAAATGAAGATTAAATGATTGTCAATCTTCAATGCTTTGGTGCAAAAATGTAAACTTTGCCTCGTTTTAAATATGACAGATGTCAAATTATTGCTAAAGTAAAAAAAATATCAAAAAGTGAAATAAAACAAAAGTTATGTGCCTTTATGAAAATAATAAAACAATAAATGTATATTTTATTATGTTCCATAAAATGTGTATTTTACAGAACTAGTTTTAACCTAAAATTGACAGAGAAATCAAAGCTAAATATCTAATAGCTAAACATTATTATCCAAATTTAAAGCTGATATCCCCCAAAAAATCAGCGCAGTAAGAGTAATATTGACTGCAGTACTAAACATGACCACCAGATCACATTCAGTTTCCATTGGTGCCCATAAAAGAGCGCCCTCAAAGTTTTTGAGGAATATGAACCATATTTTTTAATTCTTTTGACAATATTTATAAGGTAGACATAAAATTCTAAAGTAGTATGGGAAGTTTGGTGGTATTTGATTTGAATTTAGCTTCTGAAAAAGCATCTACAGGTGAATTATGCTTATTTTCCCCCAATTTCTGTTTAACAGAGAGCAGATTTCTTCAACACATTTCTGATCATAATAGTTTAATAACTAATTTCTAATAACTGATTTATTTTATCTTTGCCATGATGACAGTAAATAATATTTGACTATTTCTTTTCTTTTCTTGGTCATTTGTGATGTAGAACTGAGCCAACGTAACATAGATAAGTTGGATTACACTAAACAACACAATGCCTTGTATGAAGGACCCATACAGAATAGAATACTGAAAATAAGCTCAATAATGAAAGTCCTGAAAACTTTCGTTAAAAATGACGACATGTGGCTTCTCACTAACGCTGCACGATAGCTCCTTCTCGATGAATGAAGCGATGCCATATTAGGCGACATATGCAGCTTTATTTTTACCACAGGTGAATGACTTTGCAAGTAGTAAATTGGAGAACATGGCAGCAAAGATTTCACGTATGTCCTCGTTAGATTTAAATGAATTATATCTCGTCACAGTAAGGAGAACCCACAGTACCTCTGCCTTTTGGGTGTCTGGCAGTGAAATGAAACTTGTTTTAGCCGACTGCGAGGTGGCGTCTGAACTAGAGCTGTAATCCGATAGGGCCCAAGCCCGACGAGTACATTGTAATTGACATATTTTTAAAAGCCCAAATCCGTTTATAGCTGACATTATTCAAATGTGCACATACACACACATACGCCTGACCCTGTATAAAATGACAGAAATTAAGCCCGAAATTAAGAAATTAAACCCACCCGAACCTGCCGGGCAAAGATCTTCAGCTCTAGTCTGAACTAGTAACATTGTTAGGTCAAGCTGCAAACAATACAGGGATCAACCTGGAGCCGCTATGACTAGCTGCTGCAATGTACCGCTGGGTGCTTTCCTACTTTCATGTGCCACTCGACAGCTCTGAGCCCCATGGTCCCTAACGAAAAGGTCTTTTTGCAGAACTTACACATTGCCTCATTGTTTTTCAGCCAGCGCAAACCACCTCCTGAATGCATCCTCTTCCATCCACTTGTCAATAAATTTACACTTTCCCATCATTGCATTTTGAACCTCACCTCGACAACTGCGTAATGTCAGCACGCAGGTGCAGACCGACGTCAGCGTCTGTAGCCGACCTACAGTAATAAGCTAATAAATCACGGAGACTGTCATTTCACTCATGTTTCACGCATACTAAATTGATCAACTATTTTACGGTGGACCACTGTGCTTCCCTATCGTCATTAAGCACATCGGCTGAAAATGTAATACCTACAGCCACTTTACAGTAAATTTAAGACATTTTAAGGACCCGCGGGAACCCTGTATATTTCTCAAGAGATACTTTACTTTATTTACACTATTATTATTGTTCCCAGTGTGAAGAAGTCTTGAACTTTAGGCCTAAATTTGCATACGAGCAAAACAAACAACACGATTTAACTTAAAAATGACATTACATATTCATTCATTCATTTACCTTCGGCGTAGTCCCTTTATTCATCAGATGTTTGCCACAGTGGAATGAACCGCCAACTTTTACAGCATATGTTTTACACAGTGGATGCCCATCCAGCTGCAACCCAGTACTGGGAAACACCCATACACTCATTCACACATACTCATACACTACGGCCAATTTAGTTCATCAATTCCCCTATAGCGCATGTTCCCTTGTTAAACATCACTAGGGAAATAATAGGGCACATTAATGCGAGAAAAACAGATGATATTAGATCGTTTCCCATCTCTGTTCAACGTCAGATCCTCTAAACATTAAATTGATAGGATTCAAACACATAACAGTCGAGCGGCCATGAAACCGATGCGAGTGTGAGAGAGAGAGAGAGAGAGAGAGAGAGAGAGAGAGCGGCAGGAATCCTGGAAAGCTCCAGAGAAACAGAAGCTGGAGGCTGCAGTGCCTATGCATTGATAATGAGTTCTTACCAGTGTTATTGAATCAGAGCACAACCCTCAACACTAGATTCTCCTCCTCGCCTCACATAACCCTGAGCTTTAGCAGATCCACTAAAAACTGACAGCTCTTCCCTTTGTACTACAGCCAAGATGAGCTCTGATTGGACGACTGGAAGGCTTCTACGAGAGTCTGACGTGCAAAACTTCTGTTTCCACAAATGACCCGAGGCAACGTTCACAAACTCTGAAGTCAGACTACTGAAACTGCATTAGTGCACATCACTGAGACAGCACAAGATATATACTGTATAGCTTACTGTATACTATAGAGATGCTGATATACCAGATATACAGTTGAAGTCTGAATTATTAGCACTCCTGTATATTTTATTCGAGAAAATTTGTCATCATCATAATCATAATAGTTTTAATAACTAGTTTCTAATAACTTATTAATCTTTGCCATGATGACAGCACATAATATTTGACTAGATATTCTTCAAGATACTAGTATTCAGCTTAAAGTGACATTTAAAGGCTTAACTAGGTTAATTAGGGTAAAGTTAGGGTAATTAGGCAAGTTATTGTATAACAGTAGGGAATCCAAAACAAATATTGCTTAAGGGGGCTAATAATATTGACCTTAAAATGGCTTTAAAATAATAAAAACTGCTTTTATTCTAGCTGAAATAAAACAAATAAGACTTTCTCCAGAAGAAAAAACATTACAGGAAATACTGTGAAAAATTCCTTGCTCTGTTAACCCCTTAACTGTTGGTTAACACTACTTTTTGAACATAAAAATGAAGATTAAATGATTGTCAATCTTCAATGCTTTGGTGCAAAAATGTAAACTTTGCCTCGTTTTAAATATGACAGATGTCAGATTATTGCTAAAGTAAAAAAAAAATATCAAAAAGTGAAATAAAACAAAAGTTATGTGCCTTTATGAAAATAATAAAACAATAAATGTATATTTTATTATGTTACATAAACTATGTATTTTACAGAACCAGTTTTAACCTAAAATTGACAGAGAAATCAAAGCTAAATATCTAATAGCTAAACATTATTATCCAAATTTAAAGCTGGTCTCCAAAAAAAAAATCAGCGCAGTAAGATTTTGCTTGACTGCAATACCAAACATAACCACCAGATCACATTCAGTTTCCATTGGTGCCCATAAAAGAGCGCCCTTAAAGTTTTTATGGAATATGAACCATATTTTTTAATTCTTTTGACAATATTTATAAGGTAGACATAAAATTTTAAAGTAGTATGGGAAGTTTGGTGGTATTTGATTTGAATTTAGCTTCTAAAAAAGCATCTACAGCTGAATTATGCTTATTTTCCCCCCAATTTCTGTTTAACAGAGAGCAGATTTTTCCAACACGTTTCTAATCATAATAGTTTTAATAACTCATTTCTAAGACACTTCTATACAGTTTAAAGTGACATTTGAAGGCTTAACTGGGTTAATTAGGTTAACTAGGCAGGTTAGGGTAATTAGGCAAGTTATTGTATAATGATGGTTTGTTCTGTAGACTATTGAAAAAAGAATTAGCTTGAAGGGGCTAATAATTACGTCCTTAAAATGGTTTAAAAAAAATTCAAAACTGCATTTATTTTAGCCGAAATAAAACAAATAAGACTTTCACCAGAAGAAAAAATATTATCAGACATACTGTGAAAATTTCCTTGCTCTGTTAAACATCATTTGGGAAATATTTAAAAAATTAAAAAAAATTCAAAGGGGGTAACAATTCTGACTTCAACTGTATGTGGAAATCAAAATAATGCTTTACAACTCTGAACAACTGAGTATCCTAATCGCAAATGATTAAATAACTGTTGCTCACTAATATCAAATATCAAAAATCACCAGAAGTCACCAGCTTTCAAATGATATATAGTTTGTCGTAATTGCTTAATGTTTAGACTACAATATTAAGGCTTTAAATGTGACCGTAAATGGTCCCACAGGTTGTAGGGTGACAGTAAATGGGTTTTACTCTATTATTCTTCCACGTAATTGCAAAATTGCAAATAAGTGATCTAAACTTATCATTTAGGAAATATTTGGAAAAAAAAAAAGTCAGATGAGGGCAAATAATTTTGACTTTAACTGTAGAAGTGTGATTGCAAACATTTGCATGGGTGTTTTTGTAGTAATAGCCAAATATTCACTGTATGAGTCAAAAGTCATTAGGAGATTTAGATCATTTTCCTATCATAAATATATATAATAGTTGCATCTTGATTAAATATGGTATTATTATAATAAACTGAACATAAATGGAAAGCATTTTTTAATAATAACAATATATATTCACTCATTCATTCATTTTATATTGGCTTAGTCCATGATTTATGAGATGTCGCCACAGTGGAATGAATTCGGGAACTATTCCAGCATATGTGTTGCACAGCGGATGCCCTTCCAGCTGCAACCCAGTACTGGGAAACATCCACACACACTTATTCACACACACACTCATACACTACAGACAATTTAATTTATCAATCCCAATGTAGCGCATATGTTTGAATTGTGGGGAAAACCGGAGCACCCGGAGGAAACCCACACCAACATGGGGAGAACATGTAAACTCCACACAGAAAAGCCCACTGACCCAGCCGGGACTCAAACCAGTGACCTTCTTGCTGTGAGTCGACAGTGCTAACAACTGAGCCACCGTGCTGCCAACAATATTGTAGAAAGGCAGTAAAAACAATAATCTTATTTTGCATTTTGACATAAGTTTTCACTTAATTTTGGCATATTATTTCTTAAAACCAGACAATATTTTTTACTTGTCCAGAAAAAAGCATCTTGATTTCAGCATTTTTAGATATTTGGACTAGAAACAAGACAAAAACTGAGTAATGAAAGCATTTTTTGCAGTGCAGACAGAGCAGAGCGAGTTGTTCTCCAGGAACACAATGCAGAAAGCCACACTCAGGCTAAATAAATTATCACGGGGCTATTTTTAAGCTGGAGTGTAAATGCAGTAATCCTTCAAAGCTGAATCCAGCGGCGCATCAGGGATCTGCTCATCTTTTTGTGTCATCCTTCTCATTTGAAATTAGACATGTTGTTTTATTCTCTCTCATGTGAATGCAGAATCTAAACTCCATTATACGTATCAGCGCCACACAAATTGCAGAAGAACAATTGAGGTTAATTGATTAAATATTAAAAGATAGTTAAAAAGCCATTGCAATGGCGCCAGTGTAGTCGGAGACTGATGAGGGGATTTGGTTTGCACACACACACACAGTTTTAGGACCCAATTCACTAAATGATTTTTAATATGCATTGCAATGCACTTTTCCATACTTCGATAAATCATAGATGCCATAATCAATAGACATGCAAGAAAAGTACAAAAAATATTTCATAAGCAAAAATGCAGTAGATATTAGTTGCATGTTTGTACTGTAAGAATGACTTATATGATAAACATATAATAATATATAACTATTGTTTACAGCAGGGGTGTCCAAACTCGGTCCTGGAGGGCCGGTGTCCTGCAGATTTTAGCTCCAACTTGCCTCAACACACCTGCACGGATGTTTCTAGAAAGCCTAGTAAGTGCTTGATTAGCTAGCCCAGGTGTGTCTGATTGGGGTTGGAACTAAACTTTGCAGGACACCGGCCCTCCAGGACCGAGCTTGGACATGCCTGGTTTACAGTGTTTCAAGAGTTCACACTTGAAGATTAATTATAAGCTACTTTGGCATGCTGTCCTGGGAGAGAGCCCTGAGCTCATAAGATCCTCGAGCCCGGGGCTCCCTCCCGCTGCAAGGCGAGAGGGGAGTTTGAGCTCAGGTAGATCTCGAGAACTCCCCTGTCATAAAGGTTGAAGAGCAGATAGTAGTTGCTCTTAAAGAGATAAGTACTAGGTAGGGGCAAGACTATAGAGTTGATTTGGATTAGTCAATAAACTTAGGTTGCATGTTTTTGATCGATTGGAGGAAACTGGGAAACCCGGGAGAAACCCATGTGAGCACTGGGAGAACGTGCAAACTCCACACGGAAACGTCTGCTGGTTTGGTAAAGCCTGGAACCAGAGACGTTCTTGCTGTGAGGCAACAGTGCTAAGCACTGAGCCACTGTGTCACCCATCTAGGAAGAAGGAGGAGTAGGGGTGGAAGGGGGGATTCTTCAAAATGAAGATAGCGGTGGTACGTAACCCAGGGTATTTGTAGTAGTTTAGGAGTCGTCTGATTGGTGCATTGAGAATTGGATAATGCGGGTCCAGCCCCTAGCAAATCTCTCGAAATTAGTTTATAAATAAATTCACTCATGTAAAATACACACAATAATTGAAATATTTTGTGTGTGTGTGTGTGTGTGTGTGTGTGTGAGTGTGTGTGTTTAATCTGTAAATATTTTCTTTGTACAATATCCACAACTGGTTGAAAACTGTCACATTTCATATATATGAGACAGAGATTCACATACAGCGGGGAAAACAAGTATTGAACTCGTCACCATTTTTCTCAGAAAACATATTTTTAAGGTTCTGTTCACTTGAAATTTTCCCCGGCTGTAACAACCACAGAAATCCGTATACGCAAAGAAAACAAATCTAACTAGTTTACAAATAAAGTTATGTGTAATAAAATAAAATGCAATGGTGTACAGTAACCATTCAAACTAACGCAATTGAGTAACTCAAACTGTAATTGAGTAGTTTTTCTCAGACATTGTAATTTACTGAGTAGTTTTAAAAATGTGTGCTTTTACTTTTGCTTGAGTACAGTTTTAGTGCTGTATCAGTACTTTTACTCCTTCAACCTGCAGTCACTACTTTATTTTATTTTCTTTATGGGGATTAGAAAAATCAGTCGTGTGATTACTGTCCAATCAAATAGCACATAGAAGGTTAATCAAATCCTAATAAACAACCTCAAGACACGGGCGATTTATAATTACAGCAAACTGTTTGGAAGCATTAAAAGTGTCCAAACGAACCTATTGTCAGGCCGACATCAATGTCCAACCTAAAATAAACCAAATATCAACGTCTAATGATTTTACAGCTTGACGTTGTGTGGACGTTCCCACTAAGACGTCTATCAGACATTGGATTTTGGTTGCCATACCTGATGAATAAATGTCAGTATTTGACATCAATACGACGTTGGTTTAAGATGTTGGCTCAATGTTGGATTTTGGTCACTTTCCAACACAACCTAAAATCAACCAAATATAAACGTCATTTGACGTTGTTCTTGGACATTAAAATAACATTGTCCTTAGATGCTGGATAGACATAAAATTTTGGTCACCTGACATCACAACCTTAATCTAAATTAATATTAATGTCTTATGACGTTGTGTGCCTGCTGGACAATCACTAAATGCACTACAGAATGTTACGTTTACACACATCCATAAATTACATGTAAATGCATCAGCTTACTCACTACACTTGAGTACTTTTGAAAGGTCTACATTTTACTCATACTCTGAGTAATATTTACAACACATACTATTACACGCACTACATTTTTTGGAAAGTAACGATACTTTTACTTAAGTATGATTTTTCAGTACTCTTCACACCACTGATGAACTGAGACAGAGAAAAAGTATTGAACACATGAAGAAAGGGAGGTGTATTCTGGCAGAGAAAGCCCAGACAGCAGCTGAAATCTCTCAGTAGTTCTTCAGCAACCCTCTGCCCTTCCTCAGCATAAATGAAAAATAGCTGCTTCAACATCTACATTAGCAGGAGGATGAAGATGAAACCAGGTTGGATAATTCAGCAAGACAACTTTTGAATGCTTTCAGAGAAAAAAACTCAAGCTGTAGAATGGCCCAGCCAATCACCTGACTTGAATCAAATAAAGAAAACAAAATAAAGCTCAGGTCTGTTAGACGAGACCCACAGAACCATCAAGATTTTTATACTCTGTTGAAGTATAACACCTGAGTAACTCACACCTGAGCAACGCCTGTGACTTCATTCTTCATATGAGAGGCGTCTATAAGCTGCCAGCACCAAAAAGCCTTTTATATAAAGTATTAAATACGCTTCAGTAGTTCAGTGCTTTCTCCTGCTGTCATTTCATTGATATTACATATAACTAGGGACAGACAAAACCTGCAAACATTTTTTGCTGTTTCTGCAGAGAATTTTGATTTATGCAGAATTATTTTGGGAGTAACTAAAAACTTAACATATGAAATAAAAAATAATAACTTTAACTTTTATTTAATGTTTACAATTCAAATCCAATTAGAACCACTTATGACTGAAATTAATTTTAAAAATGAATTAATATAAATGAACACACATTTACACTGTCCTCAGGTCTTTACACTGGCTCCCAGTTACATTCAGAATAGATTTTAAAGTATTATTACTGGTCTATAAATCACTAAATGGCCTAGGAGCTCAATACATTACAGATATGCTCACTGAATACAAACCTAACAGATCACTCAGATCTTTAGGATCACATAAACTAGAAATTCCAAGAGTTCAGTCAAAGCAGGGTGAATCTGCCTTCAGCCACTGCGCCTCCTAGTGCTGGAATCAGCTTCCAGAAATGATCAGATGTGCTCCAACATTGGGCACATTCAAATCAAGACTGAAAACACATCTGTTTAGCTGTGCCTTTACTGAATGAGCACTGTGCTACGTCCCACAGATCGCTTTATTATGTTTTTCTCTTCTTTTTAATTCTTTTATAACATATTTGATCTGTTTTTATGCTTATTTATTTTATTTTATTTATTTTTTTACCATTTTTATTATTTGTTTTTATTTTCTTATACTTGTTTTTTTATTCCTGTTTATGTAAAGCACTTTGAATTGCCACTGTGTATGAAATGTGCTATAGAAATAAACTTGCCTTGCCTTGCAAGTAAATAGACTCAATGATGGGCTTAAAATCAGTGTAAATCTGTGGATTTCTGCGTGCACAGATTCCATGTAGGGCTACACATAACTCATTTAGTTTAGTTTTATTTTTATATTTGTAATGTTTGAAAAATACAAAATCTGGTTCAATTCCATGTCAACACCTTCTTTAGAAAGATCCCAAGAAAATGACATATCAATAGTTATTTTCCCCGCTGCACAATTTTTAAACATATATGAGTGTATGATACATAAACATATCAATGTTTTGGTTTTAGTGCAGAAAATACATAGATTAACAGGATACATGAACTATAATCAGTAAGAGAAATATATAAATATAAACTGGGAAACTCTTGTTATTAGTGACACCGGTGGCCATTCAGTGAACTGCAGCAAATAATAGAACCGGCTGGATGTACATTATCTCTTACTTAACATATAGCTTTCAAAAACACCACACCACTGTTTTTAGTGCACCTGGGTAAAACTGGATTGCAGTGATTTGTTGATAAGAAAGTGCTGGATCTTAGTAGTTGTTGAACTTCTTTTGTAGAGTTTGTTGTATTTCTGTGTAAGATTGAGCCTCTACTAATGAAATCTAATAGCGCGTAATGGCATGTTGTTAATCATGAGCTGAAGGTTGGTTTTGCAAGGTTAATGATGGCAGGGAGAGTCTATTCTCATGTGGGCTCAGGTCTTTGGGTATTTATCAACGTCAGGTAAGGGTGAGCTTCACTGAAACAAAATTGCCATAAAATCCCTGAAGTGAAGTAAAAGTGACGAAGTTACAGAGGTCTTTGAGGGCGTTTAGGAACAGTTTTGAGAAGTTGTGTTTAAATTATTGCATTAAACACTTTTTACAATAAGTCTCAGATATTCCCATGATGTCTCTCGATTTCCAAATAACGGCATCATAATAAACTATACATCAATGGAAAGAATTTTAATAAATTAATTAATTTATTTATTTAGCTTAAGCTAGGACAAGGCCTTAGTTAAACTACTGTAGTGTATTTAAGGCACTCAAACATGCAATTTAATCTAGGATTACAGTGCATCTGGATGGTATTGATAGCGCTTCACTTTTTCCACATTTTACAGCCTTATTCCAAAATGGATTAAATTAATTGATTTCCTCAACATTCTACACACAATCCCCCATAATGACAATGTGAAAAAAGAGTTTTTGAAATTGTTGTAAAATTATTAAAAATAAAAAAGCTGTAAAATCACCTGTACATCAGTATTGACAGACTTTAGCGTGAAGCTCTAAATTGAGCTCAGGTACATTCTGTTTCTACTGATCACTCTTGAGATGTTTCAGCAGCTTCATTGGAGTTCACCTGTGGTCAATTCAGTTGATTGGACATGCTTTGAAAAGGCATACACTTGTCTATATAAGGTCCCAGGGTTGACAGTGCATGTCAAATCACAAACCAAGCGTGAAGACAAAGGAATTGTCTTGAGCACAGCGGCCTCCATCATCCGTAAGTGGAAGATGTCTAACCACCAAGACTCTTCCTAGAGCTGGCCGGCCATCTAAGCTGAGTGATCGGAGGAGAAGGGCCTTAGTCAGGGAGGTGATCAATAATCTGATGGTCACTCTGTCTGAGCTCCAGCATTCTTCTGTGAAGAGAGGAGAACCTTACAGAAGTACAACCATCTGTGCAGCGATCCACCAATCAGGCCTGTATGGTAGAGCGGCCAGAAAGAAGCCTCTCCCCGCCTGGAATATGCCAAAAGTCATCTGAAGGACTCTCAGACCATAAGAAACTAAACTCTGATGAGACTCAAACTGAACTCTTTGGAGTGAATGCCAGGCGTTACGTTTGGAGAAAACCAGGCAGCGCTCATCACCAGGCTAATATCATCCCTACAGTGAAGCATGGTGGTGGTAGCATCATGCTGTGGGGATGTTTTTCAGCAGCAGGAACTGGAAGACTAGTCAGGATAGAGGGAAAGATGAATGCAGCAATGTACAGAGACATCCTGAATCAAAACCTGCTTCAGAGTGCTCTTGACCTCAGACTGGGTTCATCTTCCAGCAGGACAATGACCCAAAGCACACTGCCAAAATATTATTGGAGTGGCTTCACAACAACACGGTGAATGTCCTTGAGTGGCCCAGCCAGAGCCCAGACCTAAATCCTATTGAACATCTCTGGAGAGATCTGAAAATGGCCGTTCTCCATCGCTTCTCATCCAACCTGATAGAGCTTGAGAGGTTCTGCAAAGAGGAATGGGCAAAAATTCCCAAAGACAGGTGAGCCAAGCTTGTGGCATCAGACTTGAGGTTGTAATCGCTGCCAAAGGTGAGCAAAGTATTGAGCAAAGTCTGTGAATACTGATGTACATGTGATTTTACAGCTTTTTTATTTTTCATTATGGGGGATTGTGTGTAGAATGTTGAGGAAATAAACTAATTTAATCCATTTTGGAACAAAGCTGTGACATAAAAAAATGTGGAAAAAATGAAGCGCTATGAATTCGGGATGCACTGTAAGCTTTAGCCTTGTCTCCAAAACTGGAGGTAAACATTCAGTTAAGTGGAGGATTATAGTAAAACTAGCACTAAAACACTCAGCACTATTGATTTTTATGCAATATTTATACAATATTTTTCATAAAGCAGATTGCATTAGGCTCATAATCATAGCACCTGCATTCAAATATCTGCCATACACTGATTTTAATGATAATAAACATTCATGTAAACAACTTTACTGCCTTATTATAATTCTAATCACAGTATGTATGCGCTCAGATGTAAACAGATGTTGTGTATTGATCATAAAGCTTCATTAATAAACTTTCAGATGTGATTATGAAGCTTTTCGTGATATTCAAACCCACTAAATTTGCAATCATGTATCATCAGCTGTTGCAAATAATAATAATAATAATAATAATAATAATAATAATAATAAAATAAAATAAAATAATAATAAAAAAATAATATTAATAACAAAAAAAAAAATAAAAATAAAAATAATAATAATAATAAAATAATAATAATAATAATAAAATAAAAAATAATAATAAAATTATATTAATAACAATAAATAAAAATAATAATAAAAAAATAATATAATAATAATAATAAAAATTAAAAAAATAAAATACAGCAAACCCAGTTGCAGCATCATTGCAACGTGCATCGATTAATTCAGCATTTTAGCAAAGATGAACATGCAATTTTTCATTCATTTCAATGATAATATGATCACTTCATCCTCTAAATGTCAGTTTCGAGAGACTTGATTTTGATGAATTTATGCCTACATGACTAGTTACTCCCTAATGCAGCATCTGTTCTGCTCACACATATATATTTTCATCCACAGGTCCCATCTGTCACACTGTACAGACTAGCGCATTTACAGTAGGCACAACATGTTCGATGCATTCTTCCTCATACGCTCTCTGCAAAGGCGTAAATAGGTCGTCCTGTTCTGCTGCGGCTTATAAGTTTTCTTCTTCTTCTTCTCGCTGGCCTGATTTCCAACAACAAACAAAAGATCGCTGTATCTGAGGTGAAATAAATGGGTCTATTTATGTAGTCGTTTGCTCAGTTGTGCCTGGCTTCAAATCTCCCATGCCTTCACTCTTTTTGCAGGACGCAAGGAAGTGAAGGTTTGATGGGGAGGGAATGAACCAAAGAGGCTGTTACAGATTTCGCTCCTATACTTGTGCACTGTGTAATAATTAAACAGACACACATAAATCTCATAGCAGATTGGTGGTGCTGGGTGATGTGGTGGGGTTTAGATGAACTATATTAATATGGAATCTCACTGGCAGAAGGTTAACTGTTAAAACAATATGGAAAATTTACTGGAATTAAATGCCAGCTGTGGTTGTCAGAACTTCACCTTAAAATACGGTGGAAAAAATGCTGAAGAAATATTTCAAGAGTTCACACTTAGCTGATGATTGATTATAAAGCTTGCTTGGCATGCTGTCCCGGGAGAGAGCCCTGAGCTCAGAAGATCCTCGAGCCCAGAGTTCCCTCCCATTGCGAGGCTAGAGGGGAGTTTAAGCTCAGGTAGATCTCGAGAACTCCCCTGCTGTAGTAGCTATCGAATAGATAGAGATTAAGAGATAACAACTTACTAGGAGTATGTCTATGGAGCCGATTTAGATTAGTCAACTAACTTAAGCTGCATGTTTTTGGATGGTGGGAGGAAACCGGGGAACTCGGGGGAAACCCACGTGAGCACGGGGAGATCTCCGCACAGAAACGTTGGCCGGCTTGGTAAGGATTAAAACCAGTGATGTTCTCTCTGTGAGGCAACAGTGCTAACCACTGGGCCACCGTGCCACTCATCTAGTGAAGGAGGAGGAGTAGGGGTGGAAGGGGGGATTGTTCAAAACAAAGATGGCTGTTATATGGAACTTAGGGTAGTCATAGTGGCTAAGGAATCGTCTGATTGGTGAATTATAAATCGAATAATGCGGGGCCGGCTGCAAGCTATCATAAGCACATGATCCTCTCCAAATTAGTATATAAATAAACTTCACTTATCGTAAACTACAGTATTTCATTCATTTAATATTGAGAACATTTTCTTTTAAAGTTCTCCAAATTCAGTTACATTCAATCAAGAATTACATTTTCATTAATCATTTACAGCATTGGGTCTGTCCATATTTGACCCAACATTGGATTAATACAACACAGCATTTTTAGAGCTTCAGTATGTGTATATATTAGATCCAAACCAAACTTAACAAAATGAGGAGAAAAATATAAGCAAATACTGAAATACTGTGAAAAATGACAAATAATAAATAATAAATTATAACTATTATATAATATAAATAATAAACTATTATCTTTGTTTAACATCACTTCTTTGTAGAAGAAACATTTGAAGTTATAGTTGAAAAATAATCCACATGTTACATCAGGACTAATGATGTTGTCTCCATCTGTATATGAGACATTGTAAAGCATATAGTAAGTGTCCTGAAAGCTGGTAAAGCTGGCAACACCAATGTCTGCTGGGCGTGTGATAATCAGAGATGTGCTGGATCTCATTACCCTTTCCTTGATAGGGACGAAACTCTCGAAAGAGCCCTTAAATCTGATGACTCCACACTTTAATCAGCCATGAACCTCAGAGACCAGGATATGAGTCTTAATATTTTCCAGCCGTGATTTATCTTTATAACCTTGAGGTTGGCTGGCGAATAATGACCCTTCTCAATAAGTGGACATCTTTCATATGCAGGAGAGGATATTGTATTTTTTTCCACACCTTTTCTGGCCAATTATTTAATGCAATATTATCTGGTTAAATGATATTGAAGATGTTAAATCATCAGGTTCAAGTTCAAGCTGAAGGTTGATGCTTCAGTATAGAAATGTGATTTTATTGAAATTAAGTTTACTATAATTGATGTAACTACAATTATTTTTGACAAATTCTTTTTATGCTGAATGACATTTTATTGTTTTTATTGGAAATCATTGTAACAATGTATTTGTGCAAATATTTGTGCTACAAAAAATTTAAAAGAAATGAATATATATGAAATTAAAGAAAATAAACAAACAAACATGTTTATCTCTAAATACAACATAGTCAATGATAAAAAACAATTGAAAATGGAAACAAATGAAAATGAAATTAAATTAAATGAAACAGAAATGGGAATGGAATTAAATGGGAATGGGAACGAGAACCGAAATAAAACAAACCGAAACCGGAATGGAAATGGTAACTGGAATGAAAACCGAAACGAAATAGAAATGAGAACTGAAATGGGAACGGTAACGGTAACAAAAAAATGAAACGAAATGGGAATAGGAACCAAAACAAAACAAAATTGGAAACTCCGAAACTGGAACGGAAACCGAAGTGAAATGGGAACGGAGTGGAAACTAGAACGGGAATGGGAACGGAAAGTGAAACAAAATGGGAACAGAAATGATAACGAAATGAAATAGGAACGGGAAGCAAACCAAAATGAAACAAAAAAGCAATGGAAAACAAAACAAAACAAAACAAAACAGGAATGGAACAAAAACTGAACTGAATCGGAAACCGAACCAGCTTGGAAACGGAAACAGAATGGAAACTGAAACCGAACCTGAATTGGAATGAAACGAAACCGGAACGGAAACCAAATTGAACTGTGAATGGACGGTAACAGGAACAAAACGGGAACTGAAATTAAACGAAATTGGAATAGGAACGGGAACCGAAGCGAAATGAATCGAAATAGAAACCAAAACCGGAACTTAATGGAAACAGGAACAGAAACCGAAATGAATTGGGAACCAAAACAAAATGGGAATGGAATGGAAACTGAAATGAACCGAATCAGGAACATAAATCAAACCGGAAGAGAATCTGAAACAGGAACCAAAGCGGAAACAGAAAGAACCCAACCAAAACAGAAAGGAACAAAATGGAAAACGAAACGAAACAATACCGAAACGCAACAAAAGCAAAATAAAACATCTTAATTAAATAAATAAATATGAAAATATAATATAAAATATGATATAAATATGATAATAAATTATACTTATATTGTTTTATTATATTTAACATTAAGAAAAACATTAGCATGAAAGTATCTGAAGGTAATCCTGGAAGATACCAACACTAACCAAGTATGCATTTTTAGCCTAAATAAATATCCACCATGCAATTCATCCATCATAATGTAGATGCACTTCATTCCACTACAATATCTGAGGTCATAATCATAATAAAGGAGATGTTACTGAACACAGCAGTACTGAACAATAAACCTTTCCTGAGCAAAAGACCATTTCTTCCCTCAGATTATTACATACTTCATACAACACTTTCTACAGCCAGTAATTTAACTAAAAATTAATTTGTCTGGGAGGAGAGAGAACATTGCGGCTGGTGTGTGGGTGTTGGAGCCGCTTCATTACATACAATTACATTTTCCCCCTTTTGTTTTCTTCTGGTTTGTTTTTAGGAGGCCGGAAATTCTGCACAAAGCGAATCAGGCTGTAACTACACTGATTCTGCGGTCATTATAACAGGAAGACCTCCTCTAATGTTACACAAATGAGCAAAATAGAAAAAAAAAAAAAAAAAAACACCAATGCTGCTTTTCTACACAGTGACCCGAGCAAATAAACAGCTTACTGTAGCTTCAAGATATTATTTTTAATAAAACCCTCATAACGCATTTAAATCCTGTATAATATTTTCTACAAAACCTAATACTTTTAATAAGAAACATGTTGTACTGTATATCATCAGCCACTGCAATTTAATTAGCAATAGTGAAAAAAAAACGTTTTGATCGTTAGCTAGGAATTACTGCATTTATTTGTATTAACTATGTTCAAATTACACATGCAAAAAAATGTATGATGCAAAATACATAAGCAATTTTTGACATTTTACACTGTAATGAGTCTGGGTACAACAGAGATGAGGATCCAAGTGCAGTTTATTACCAGATTCGTCAGGCAGGCAAAAGGTCAAAACGGCGACAGACAGGAGCATGCAGATAACCAAAAAGCATGGTCAGAATACAGGCGAATGGCCAGGCGGCAAAACAACATAAACAATAATACAAAGCAAAGGCCAAAAACACGGCAAGGCAGAACAAAACAAAACAAAACAAAACTGAAACTTACAGAACGGAAATTAAACGAAAGCCAAATCGCACTGAAATGAAAAAACAAAATGAGAACGGGACAGAAATGGAAAAACGAGATGAAGCTTAGTAATGCTCACAGATCACAAGACTCAGCAACAATATGTGTGTGCGCTGTCTATATAGTCCATCTGATTAGTTCTGAACAGCTTCAGCTGTGTATGTTTTCAATCAAGGGCCAGGTGTGTGAGTGAGGTGCATGTTGGGATCTGTAGTTCATTAAAGTGGCAGATTTGTAGTTCTCCAGCGATCTGCAAATGCTAAATCTCTGGTGATCGTGACACATCAATTTTATTTTAATAAATCTTTGTATGACATTTATTAACAAATATAATCTAAGAATAAACTGTAACAAGTTTGAATTTGATAAAGTTTCTTTGAATCCCTTGGATTCCTTTTACATTTGTGAGTTGCTCAATTAGTCAAGTTTATGAAACCTATATATTTTTAACCAAACCTTAAAATTTTTTTAAACTTAATAATTTTTTCCTTACATAAACCTCCACTTTCAGATTTAAAAAGTGATCAATGTTTTATTGTTTTTTTAAATTGATGCACATATCAGTTATCAAGCAAACAGTATGAGCCAATGAAATATGAAACAATGAGCAAACAGTATGATGTTCTGACTCGTGATTTCGAGTTTACATTTCATAATTCTTTTAAATAAAGTCAAAATTGCATGATAAAAAGTCAGAATTTTGACTTTATAACTAGGAATTGGGACTTTTTATCTCAGAATTTTGACTTTATATCATGTAATTGCAACTATTTTCCATAATTGTGAGATAAAAAGTCCTAATTCTGAGTTTATAACTCAGAATTGTAAGTTTATCTCGCAATTCTGACTTAATAAATCAATTTGGAGTTTACATCTCACTAATCTAAGGAAAAAAGTCGCAATTTCATGATAAAAAGTCAAAATTCTGACTTTATAACATGGAATTGTGACTTTTTATCTCAGAATTCTGACTTTATATAATGCAATTGCAACTATTTCACAGAATAGCCATATATAGATTAGAAATTTTGACTTTATAACCCAGAATTGTAAGTTTATATCTCACAATTCTCACCTAATAACTAGCGATTTTGAGTTTGCATTGCACAATTCTGAGAAATAAGGTCGCAACTGCATGACTAATCCGTACCTATTTATGTTCAAATATTTAGCTAGTATTGAAGCAGCAAAAAGGAATAATTTTAATGACTAAAAATGCAAACCTCTGTAAAGCACACAGCTCAGTTTCTGGCATACAGTAAACAGCAGACTGTATGTAGACGTGCATTATCAGCTTTTAAACAACTCAGTGTTAAATATTAATAAGACACATGCATTGACACATGCTATCATTTTTTATCCTCTTCTTCAGTCTCACCCATCAGTAATGAAAGGAAAAACAGCTTCCAGCTTCAGATTATCATGACAAATGTGTAACATAAGTGATAGTGGTGTTATTTAATACACAGACTAAATCTCGGCTTGCTGCGACTGAACTACACTCAAAACACAAACGGAAAAGGCAAAGGAAACATTTGCGCAATCCATGATGACTAATTAGCAAACACAGAGGAACTATTTGTCCCAGAATTTGATCAAACACCCACACGATACTGACTAATAGAGAAACACACACCCTTTCGCCTCCTGCTTCCCCTTACATCCATTCACATGTCAGAAGTGAGACTGACAAATACTGATTGTTCTAGAGAAGCACAAATCTGGGGGTTTTAATACGTGCTTTCAGGAAAAAATGTAAAACCAAAACGGAAAATTCCAGCCCAGGCTTAGAAGAAAATAAACTTCTACTAACAATTCCACCCAAACTCATTGGAAATAGGAACCTCAGAGTAAATTTTTACATAGATTATGGTACGATTTGTTGGACATTTCAGATAATAAATCCACTGGAGGGCGCTTTATATATTTTTCTGAAGCTGAAATATGTTACTTAGTGTTCGTTTTGTTGCATTTTTAAAATGTCAAATCCACTAGGGGGCGCTGTCTAGACTTTTACATTAAAAAAAAAATAAAATACATTGTTCCGGGTATGTTATGTTGTACGTTTCAGATGACAAATCCACTAGAGGGTGTTGTTTATATTCTTGTGAAACATAAAATATGTTGTTCTGGATAAGTTACGCTGTACGTTTCAGATGAATCCACTAGAGGGTGCTGTCTAAATTTTTTTTGAATGTGAAGTACATTACTTAGGGCAGTGTTTCCCAACTCTGTTCCTGAAGGCACACCAACAGTCCACATTTTCAACCTCTCCCTAATCAAACACACCTGAATCATCTTATCATAACATCAGAAGTGACTCCAAAACCTGAAGTTAATGGGTCAGATAACGGAGACATCCAAAATATGTACTGTTGGTGTGCCTGCAGGAACAGGGTTGGGAAACACTGACTTAGGGTATGTTTTATTGTACATTTCAGACGTCAAATCCACTAGAGGGTGCTGTTTACATTTTTGGAAATCTAAAATATATTACTTAGGATCCATTCTGTTGTGTATCAGATGAAAAATCCACTAGACGGCGCTGTCTACATTTTCGTAAATTTAAAATGCACTAATTAGTGTAGGTTTTTTGTATGTTTTTGTATGACAAACTCACTAGAAGGGGCTGTCTACATTTTTTTAATGTGAAATGTTACTTAGGGCGTACTCACACTATGTACAGTTGCCTTGAACCGGGCCAAAGCACACTTGTGCCTCCTCCCGTCTCCCCTGACGGCCCGCACTCACATTGCATTCGGGCCTGAGCTTACGTCATCGATGATGTGCTGTTCAGTAGGAAGCGCTATCGCTCAGCACAGTGGAGATTTTTTTAGTTATATCGTTTTAGATGAAGTGACAGGCAGTCAAATATTTCACTGAACAGATCAGACACTTTTGACGCTCATAAACAATCATAAAGTCCTCATGCTACAGGAATTAGGAGGTTTGCTAAAGGTGCAGCTGACGTGCAGTGAGGGGTTTTCATTTTTAATAATATATGACAGTTTGCGTTCATTAGTTCAACAGTAAGAATGACTAATAAACACATATGAAACAGTCTCTTAAAAGTCATGTCTCGACTTCAGTTTCGGGCTCTGAGCCCAAGTGAACCGTGCTCTGGCACACCTCTTCCAACCGGGCGATGGGCATGGTTCGGAGAGCATAGTGTGAGTACGCCCTTAGGATATGTTCTGTTGTACGTTTCTGCTGACAAATCCACTAGAGGGTGCTGTCTACTTGAGAAATATGCTACTTAGGGTATGTTTTGTTGTATGTTCAGATACAAATCCACAAGAGGGCGCTGTCTATATTTTTGCAAAAACTAAAAAACGTTGTTCCGGGTATATTATGTTGTACGTTTGAGATTTTAAGGTCAATTTTATTAGCCCCTTTAAGCTATATATTTGTTTGATTGTCTACAGAACAAACATCTTTTTACAATGACTTGCCTAAATACCCTATATATCCAAAAATAATTCAGGGGGCCTAATAATTCTGACTTCAACTGTATATATCGGGTGTGTTATGTTGTACACTTTAGATGAAAAATCCATTAGAGGGCGCCGTCTACTTTAAAAAAAAAAAAAAGTGAAATACGTTACTTAGTTTACCTTTTTTGTACATTTGAAATGAAAAATCCACTAGAGGGCACTGTCTACTTTTTTTAATCTGAAATGTATTACTTAGGATATGTTCTGTTGTACATTTCAGATGACAAATCCACTAGAGGGCGCTGTCTACATTTTTTAAAATGTAAAATATGCTAATTAGGATATGTTCTGTTGTACATTTCAGATGACAAATCCACTAGAGGGCGCTGTCTACATTTTTAAAAATGTAAAATATGCTAATTAGGATATGTTCTGTTGTACATTTCAGATGACATATCCACTAGAGGGCGCTGTCTACATTTTTTAAAATGTAAAATATGTTGATTAGGATACGTTCTGTTGTACATTTCAGATGACATATCCACTAGAGGGCGCTGTCTACATTTTTAAAAATGTAAAATATGTTAATTAGGATACGTTCTGTTGTACATTTCAGATGACAAATCCACTAGAGGGCGCTGTCTACATTTTTTAAAATGTAAAATATGTTGATTAGGATACGTTCTGTTGTACATTTCAGATGACATATCCACTAGAGGGCGTTGTCTACATTTTTAGCGAATTTTAAATGCATGTTTTAGGGCAGCGATTCTCAATCATGGTCCTCGCAACACCACCGCTATGCATATTTGGTACATTTCTCTTACTGCTTCAGAGGTTTGTTTCATTTGATTTGGAACAACTGCGTTTGTCCATTAAAAATAATCAGTGGGGTTACACTTTCCTTGCATGGACTAAAATTTTTTTTATTTAATTAAAATTTGCATTATGCAGAAAAAGGAAAGCAGTGCATGTTTGCAATGACACAAAAGTGCCAGAATTTTTTTTACTGATCAAGTAATTAAAAAAAAGTATCCTTATCTTAGCTTAATTTTTGTAAAATTATACAAAGTTTATCTTAATATTTTTAGTCAGTTTGATTGATGCAAGTTGGGATGACGAGAAAAAGTTAATTTGATTCAACCAAAAAAAATTGAGGCAGTACGTTTTTTTTAAACAGTGTATATATCAGCTCAGCTACTAAATACGATCTCCATACGGACTGCTGAGCGAATCACTGGTACAACCCTTCCTACTCCCCAAGAACTGTACTTATCCAGAGCGTGCAGGAGGGCTGCCAAAATCAGTCTGGACCCCTCACACCCAGCACACTGCCTCTTTGAATTGTTACCTTCTGGTGGACGCTACAGAGCACTGCGCACCAGAACAGCCCGACACAGAAACAGTTTCTTCCCTCAGGCAATCCATCTCATGAACACTTGATGATAATAATTGTGGAACCAACATCACTACTTGCTCAACACTTTTATACACATATACACTTATTTAACAACACACTTTACATGCCAATTTGCACATAACAGCTGCACATATAACGTTGTATATAGTAATAAACACGTACATACACTTGTCAATCTGTATATTTGCACTCACTACTTCTATTTTTTTTTTTAAATATATTTATTATCTGTTTTTTGTCCTGTCTGTTATCCTGTTGCACTGTAGAAGCTCTGTCACCAAAACAAATTCCTAGTATGTGTGAACATACCTGACAATAAAGCTCTTTCTGATTCTGATTCTGATCATGCAATTAATGTGAAAAGCAATGTATATGTATGCATATAAACTACAGATTGTCATTCAGACAGTCAGAATTCGTACCTCCACTGACACCTGAAGTTATTTCCCTTTTTCATTCCTTTTTTTCCTTCAAGCATCATTATATTGTTGGATGTCTCAGAAGCTAATGTTGAGTGTGAATGTGAGCTGCTGCTCAGAAAGACAAACTCATTTTCCTCTCCCTTAATGAAGAGTGAAATCCTGCCATTTCTGTGTGCCAAACTCGACTCATCCTCCCTTCAGACGCGAGCTTTCCAAAAACACAGATGAATCACCACACATTATATTTAGACAGACGCAGACTGCATTCACACATCCAGAACTAATCATTATTATTAATGCGCAGCTCATTAACTATATTTCTGCATCCTTCGTTTATGGTTAGTGTTAATCGCATTAGACATGGAAAAATAGTCCATTAGTGTTGGCTTTGACATTAGAGATACTGAGAGTGTCAAAACAAAACAATATCAAATATTCAGTTTATTTATTTATCTATGTTAACTTTTACTGGGGTGTGACACGGTGGCTCAGTGGTTAGCACTGTGGCCTCATAGCAAGAAAGTGGCTAGTTTGAGTCAGTTGTTGTTTCTGTGTGGAGTTTGCGTGTTCTTCCTGTGTTGGTGTGGGTTTCCTCCGGGTGCTCCGGTTTCCCCCACAGTCCAGACACATGCGCTATAGGGGAATTGGATAAAACTAAATTGTCCGTAGTGTATGAGTGTGAATGAGTGTGAATGTGAAATGTTTCCAGTACTGAGTTGTGGCAGGATCTGCTGTGTAAAACACCAGAATAGTTGGCTGTTCATTCATATTTATTTATTTTAACTTATTTTACATAACTTGTGCATATTTGACTTATACAACTTATACATTCATAACATATTTTTACATAACTTATTTTAACTTTTCTTAAACTTAATTTATTACAAAATCTTGACATTAGTGTCAAAACAAAACATTAAATAAACATCTATAATAATTAAATTTATGAGAATATTTTATGAGAATATTTTATGAGAATATTATGATTACATTTGTTATGAGAATATTTATTACAGAGATATATTGAGTTAGAGGAATAAAATAAAACAAATCTATATTTATTTATTTTAACCTTTATAGAGGTAGATTTTGTAAATATTTATTTTATGAGAACATTTTTATGATAAGTTTGTGAGAATATTTGTTATGAGACTGACTGTTCATTAAAGAGACGTGCTGGGTTAGAAAAATTCAGTTTAAATAAAATAAAACAATAAAGTAAAATAAATATATTTACTTAAAAAAACAAATCAAAATGTAGTAAGCAAAATGCAAAAACAGAATAAAAATATTATATTAAATTTAAATAAAAGTAAAATTCAATAAAAATTTTAATTAAAATAAACATTTAAATTTAAATAAAAAAGTTTTAAAAAACATTAAAATAAACAATTAAATAATTAAAATAAAATACAATAGTTTGTTTAATTATTATTTTTAAATAAACTTTAAACTTTAGAATGCTGGGTTAAAGTAAAAGCAAAGCAAAGCAAAGCAAAACAAAACAAAACAAAAAACAAAACAAGAAAATTTGATAAAAAATATTAAATTAAAAATAAATAAAATAAGCAATTAAATTAAAATTAAAATAAAAAAGCACAAACATTTATTTAAACATTTTAATGAGTTAAATAAGCTGAAAATACAAGAAATGAATGAAAATATTTATTAAAGAGATGTGCTGGAAAACAAAACAGCAGAAAATAAAAATATATTTGAAAAAAAAAAAATAAATAAACATTAAAATAAAAATATAAATACATAAAAATTAAAAAGTTAAAATAAAATGTTAATAAAAAGTTTTCTGTTAATTTATTATCTATTTATTTTGATTTAATCCTGGCATAGATGTGATATAGTGTCATTCATTCATTCATTCATTAATTCATTCATTCACTCTTTATTTATCAGGGGTTGCCACAGCGTTATGGACTGCCAACTCTTCTGTTTTACACAGTGCATGCCCTTCCAGCTGCAACCCAGTACTGGGAAACACCCATACATTTTCTCTCTCACACACACACACACACACACACACACACGCACACACACACACACACACACACGCACACGCACACTATACGGCCAATGACCAATTTATTCATTCATTCATTCATTTTCTTTATGGCCTAGTCCCTTTATTAATCTGGGGCTGCCACAGTGGAATGAACCGCCAACTTATCCAGCACATGTTTTACGCAGCGGATGCCCTTCCAGCCACAACCCATCTCTGGGAAACATCCACACACACTCATTCACACACATACACTACGGCCAATTTAGTTCATCAATTCCCCTATAGCGCATGTGTTTGGACTGTGGGGGAAACCAAAGCATCTGGAGGAAATCTACACCAACACGGGGAGAACATGCAAACTCCACACAGAAACACCAGCTGACCCAGCCGGGATTCGAACCAGCAACCTTCTTGCTGTGAGGCAACAGTGCTAACCATTGAGCCACCGTGCTACCTGCAGTGTCATTCAGAAGTATGAAAACTTCCACAAGACAACCACCTCCCCCCACCCCCAACACATTTCAGAGGGAACATTAGTGTTCACTGGATCTGCCGTGCCTGATTAGACGTGTTATTGGACTGATTTCCGAGCTGGAAATGAGCTGGCTGGTTTTCATGGACTTTTCCCATTTAAAGAGTAATTAGACATCTCTGGTAGAGTTTATCTTTAGATTGTGTGTGTGTTTGATCTTCTAATACAATTAGGAGGGAAACTAAAAGAATAGGATCTTTCCATTTCCGTATAGGAAGAGATAATTAGCATCAAGCTCTAACGAGAAATTGCATTTAAACTCATTTCCGTTTGACTGAGATCTCCTGACGCTCTTATAGGAAAAGTCTTTAGCTGTAACTGCAGGGTAAGGAAATCTCCTCTTCCTCTCATTTGTTGCAATCGTGACTGTGGGGTAAACTCAATAAACATAATGTCATTAAAAAGAAATATTGGTGTACATTTTGTATTGATTTTAGCAGCATTAATTCATCATATGATGGAGCAGAGCGTTATAATCAGCGCACTTTTTGATGATTCAGTGCTTTGAAATAGTGCTTAATGAAAGGGTTTTGAGAAAATAAGTATCTTGGCTTTGTTTTTGTTTCATTGCCTTCTTTATTTATTTAATAATAGTATTAAAATAGTATTTAATAATAGTAAAGTACATGCAATGAATGAGATTATTTATTAAAGAGATGAGCTGGGTATGAAAAAATAAAAATAAATATAAATAAATAAATAAATAAATAAATAAATAAATAAATATATAAATAAATAAAATATAAATATATTTAATTAATAATTTTCTTTTATAAATAAATAATTATAAAATTAAAAATAAATAAATAAAAATATATAAAATAAAAAAAATGTATAAATAAAAATATATCAAATATAAAAAAATCAAATAAATTCAAATATTTTAAATTAAATATTTAATAAATTAAAAAACATATAATAAAATAATTAAATTCAAAATTTAATAATTTATCAAATAAAATACAAATAAAAAATAAAAAATAAATTAAATCAAAAATGTATAAAATAAAAATGTATAAAATTAAGTAAAAATTTTATTAAATAAATCAGAACTTTAAAATGAAAACGTAAATAAAATAAAATTGTATAAAATAAAATAAATAATTTAAATAAAATAAAAATACACATCTATAAAATATTAAAAAGGAAAAAATGGAAATGCATAAATTAAAATAAAAAAAAAACTTACAAAAAATTTAAATAAAATAAAAGATAAAATAAAAATAAAATAAAACAAAAATAAAATATAAAATTTAAACAAAGTAAAATAAAATAAAATTAAACTAAATAAACACTGGATTATTATTAGGGGATCTTGTGTGCTTCAGAAATAATCCCTACACTCTAAATATGCAACAACGAGGATTAAAAATGCTGAGTGGTAAAACACAACAGAGCCGCACAAACACACTGAGATCATGTGGAGATTTTACAGAGATGCAAACACTAGACAGCACTTTCAGGTAAACCCTCATCACTTTCTGCTTTCAGTAGAGTTGCATGATTCTGGTTTCTGGTTTGCATGTCAGCAATTACAAAACACAAACACAGATGATTTATGTGTCGCCCTCAGAAATGAAGAAACTGCTGAATAAACTAAGATGGCTGATTACAGAGTTATGAAGATGCTGACGGATGTGAGTGGTCTTTTCCTCATTATCCACCCAAACGCTGTTTACAGTCTCTATGAGGGAGGGACACTGGTTTATCTCTCCCTCTGAGATCACAGATTGAGTGTTAGTTATGATATATTTCTATAATCTTTAATCTATAATTCTATTAAATCACTCAGATTGATTGATAATCAAAGCCCTCAGGATTATTTGCTCAAAATGATCATATTGCTGTGACTTGGCATATAGTTCATGAGCTATACAAATCCCTTTTACATTATATTCATGGTGCTTTTGCATCCTTTGAATGCATTTATCTTAAAATTGCTCATGCAGAAAATAATCATGCATGACAATGAGTATTGTTTGGTGTCTATCTCTTTAAATTTTCCAGATGCTTCCATGTAGTGTCATCCCATGGCATGCTATTTAAAGCAACAGGGGCGTCAATATGAATGCCTGCATGAGTCCCGCAGGGGCCGTGTGCTGTTTGATGGACCCTCAACGGGGACCAGGTAAAAAAAACATGAATGTGAAAGAGGCCACTGACAGACAGACTCTGCAATACTGCTGTAAATTACAGCACGGAGGAAGCAGAGCTCTAAATAAAAGCTCTCTGTTATTAATCTGGTATTTCGGATTGCTGCAGACAGGAGGAAAAAAGATCAGAATCTAATAATCAAACAAGTTATTCACCCCGCTTAGTTCAGAATCAAACCACAACTTCTGATTCTGAAAGACTGATTCTGAATCAGATCACGCAGACCATTTTCAATCGAATTATTCTATTTTCTCTTTGGCCCAAATTCCTCAATTCAATTCTGAATCATTTCACTCAGATTGATTCACAATTCAGAGAAATTCTTCAGACAAATGCTGAATCAAATCCTGCCATTTTATTTGAATCAAATAAATAAGATCACTTCTGAATCAAATCAATTAGACCAATTCTGAACCAAATCATTTGGACTGATTCTGAATAAAATGATTCCATTTTATTTGAATCTAATCATTTAGACCAATTCTGATAATTATATTAAATAATTAATTCACTAATAATTCTGACTCAAAGTCAAATCACTCATACCACTTTGGCCCAAATTCCTCAAATCAATTCTGACTCAAATCTCACAGATTGATTCACAATTCAAATAATTTCTAAATCAATTCATTTAGACAAATTCTGAATCAAATCTTTCAATTTTATTTGAATCAAACAAGTAAGATCAATTCTGAATCAAATCATTTGGACTGAATCTGATTGAAATGATTCCTTTTTATTTGAATCAAATCACTCAGACCATTTCTGAATCAAATGACCAATTCTTTACAAAATCATTTAGATTAGTTCTAAATCAAATCCGTCAATTTTATTTTAATTCAATCATTTAGACCAATTCTGAATCAAATAATTTTATCAATTTTGAATCAAGTAATCTAAACCATTTGGAAAAAATTCATTCTGACAAATGCTGAATCAAATTCTTCCATTTTATTTGAATCAAATCATTTAGACCAATTCTAAATCAAACCATCTGAACCGATTCTAAATGAAATGATTCCATTTTGCTTGAATCAAATTTTGTAGACCAATTCTGAATCAAATCATTTAGGCCAAATCCGAATCAAATCATTTGACCAATTCAGAATAAAATCATTCAAACAATTCTGAGTCAACTCATTCAAACAAACGCTGAATCAAATCCTTACATTTGAATCAAATCATTTAGACCAATTCTGAATCAAACCATCTGGACCGATTCTGAATGAAATTATTCCATTTTGTTTGAATCAAATTTTTTATACCAATTCTGAATCCAATCATTTAGGCCAAATCCGAATCAAATAATTTTAACCAATTCAGAATCAAATCATTCAAACCATTCTGAATCAACTCATTCAGACAAACGCTGAATCAAATCCTTCCATTTTATTTGAAGCAAAGCATTTAGACCAATTCTGAATCAAACCCTCTCGAGCAATTCTGAATGAAATTATTCCATTTCATTTTAATCAAATCATTTAGACAAATTCTGAATAAATTAATTTAGACTAGTTATGAATCAAATCATTCAAACCATTCTGAATAAATTCATTCAGTCAAATGCTGAATCAAATCATTCCATTTGAATTCAATCAAATCATTTAGACTGATTCTGAATCAAGTTATTTAGACCAATTCTGAATCAAACCATCTGGACCGATTCTGATTGAAATGATTCCATTTAATTTGAAACAAATCATTTAGACCAATTCTGAATCCAATCATTCAGAAAATTTTAAAATCAAATCATTTAGACCAATTCTGAATCAAATCATTCCATTTCATTTGAATCGATTTAAATTTTTTTAAATCAAATTCTGGATCAAATAATTTACATCAATTCTGAATCGAATCACTCAGGCAATTCTGAATCATATCAATCAGACTGTTGAGTCAAAATACTCACTTGTGGCCCATTCTCCTCAAACCAATTCTGAATCAAACCCATCAGATTGATTCACAATTCAGACCAATTCTAAATCAAACCATTCAGATAAATTGGCTCAAAATCATCATGTTGCTCTGACTTGAAATATACTTCCTGAGCAATACAAATCACTTTAATGATATATTTACGTTTATGTTTTTGCATTCTTTTGATTGCATTTATGGTTAAATTGCACATGCATGACAAAAACATGACAGTAAGTAATAAATAATGACAGAATATGCTTGTGTGAAAGAAGCCACCGACAGGCAGCCACTCTGACAGCAGGAGCCACCAGTTAAAAATATCAAAATAAATAAATAAAGCTCCCCGCCACCCCTCTGTTATCCATCTCACATTTCTGATTGCTCCACGCGGGAGGAACAGAGGAGAAGGTGAGGGTTTACACGGTCGTTCGCTGAAGGACTGATGACTCTTTCCGGAGGAGAAAAGACAAGGAGCGATTATCCTTTTCTGCCAGAGATGGTCTGATTGGGGGTCTTTAGCTCACAGACCAGCACTCAGTCTTCCTCCAGTCTTTCCAGCAGCTTTCTGAAGATGTTAAATGCTCTCAAAAGCTCCTACTGAGGCATTTTTTCCCTCCTCCTCCTCTCTTCAGTGGCATTTGGCACTCAAGCTGAAGGATTTCTCTCTTAAAGGTCATGTGCCAATGCATTTCAGTCCTTATTCATATTTTAGGGGAATAAATTGCAGAAATGAAGACTGAGATATAAACGCTGGCTTCTTGTTTTTTTGATTGGCATTTTTTGGTATTTGGAATATAGTAAACAGGGTTGGCGTGCAAAACAATAAAAGAGGATGCCAGGAGACTTGCTGTGTTTTGTTTTGCTTTGGGAAGGTTTATACAGAGCTCTGGAGAATGCAGAGTTAAACGAACTGTACTCTATCTGTAAACACCTTCACAGAGACTGACATCTGCATGATAGTAATTCATTCGGATCTAAAAGGAGTGAGTTTAATGCTTCTACTTAAAGGGATGATTCACAAAAAATTTTATTTGATTCATTTTTTAAACCCTGATGTCAATTCAAAACTGTAATACCTTTTACTGCACAGGGTTTTGATTTAAGAAAAAAAAACACACCTTTTGTATTTGGCAGTAAAAATAGTATAATGTTTGCAAAATGAATTAATTTACACTTACATAAAATAATCCATAAAGTATTGCAAAATATAATGTATATATTTTAGCCCTGTCATTTTTTTTTGCATGCAAAATTAAAAGTTTATATTACAGAATTATTAGCCCCCCATATAATTTTTTATATTTTTTTCAATATTTCCCAAATGATGTTTAACAGAAATTTTCACAGTATGCCTGATAATATTTTTTCCTCTGGAGAAAGTCTTATTTGCTTTATTTCAGCTTGAATAAAAGCAGTTTTTAATTTTTTATGAACCATTTTAAGGTCAATATTATTAGCCCCTTTAAGCTAATTTTGTTTTCGACTGTCTACAGAACAAACCATCGTTATACAATAACTTGCCTGATTACCCTAACCTGCCTAGTTAACCTAATTGACCTAGTTAAGCCTTTAAATGTCACTTTAAGCTGAATACTAGCATTCTTGAAGAATATCTAGTCTAATATTATTTACTGTCATCATGGCAAAGAGAAAATAAATCAGTTATTAGAGATGAGTTATTAAAACTATTATGATTAGAAATGTGTTGAAAAAAATCTCTCCGTTAAACAGAAATTGGGGAAAAAAAACAGGGAGGTTAATAATTATGACTTCAACTCTCTCTCTCTCTCTCTCTATATATGTATATATATATAAAACAGTTCTGTCTGTTTCTTGAACCTGATTGGCTGATAGCTGTGCAATATTCTGAAAATAACAACACTTGAACAGCCTCTTCATCCTTCACCTTTGTGTATTACTCCGCCCACATACAGCGGCAAGCTGAGGACACTTTACAGTTTGACAAATATTGCAGCTGTTGGACGACATAATGTACTTTTGAGGCTTTGTTTAGGTGAGAATGTAGCTGTTTAGATTGCAGCTCTGCAGTTTATTTACAAGGATAGTGCCTATTTTAAATATTCATATTTTCTGAGATTCGGTGCATCGGCTGCCTTCAGCCTGTCTGAGCAGAGCAAAGAAAGCGACGGTTGACCTTCCGCCTCAAGACGGCGACAGAGGCCGCATAATAAGTCTTTAGAGAGAGAAAACCTCAGCATAAATATCAAACTACATCTAATCAAATCATTGCAATTCAGTTAAGTGACACTTTCAATATCTCTCTTTTGGTTGTTGTAGTGCTGTATTTATACCATAGCAATCTGCTAGTGTTTGCTTTGCTTTGGCTTTTTCAGGGTTGAATGAATATATATGAGCAATATCACACGAGTAGCATTGCGATTTGGCTGTATATCGTTTTGGTGCGACACTAAGGCAACGCACGCCTCCCACAACACCGGTATAGTCATATCGCACTACTACTCATGTGATATTGCTCATATATATATTCATTCATTATATCATTTATTTTCTTTCGGCTTGGTCTCTGTTTCAGAGGTTGCCACAGCGGAATGAACCGGCAACTATTCCGGCATAT
>NC_079453.1:49342531-49347531 GCF_903798145.1 Danio aesculapii
GGATTTATCGGGATCGGTGTGCTATTAAAAAAATATAATCAACAACGAAAATGTAAATGAAAACGTAATTGAAAACCTTATTTATTGGCTGTCTTAGTCCTATCACTTTGAAATAATAAACACTGTACATCTCTCTATAATTACGCTAAAACACTGCTTTATTTATTTATTAAGCCTACTTATTTGTATGTATGTTTGTACTTTCATTTTAGTTGTCTTTAATTTCTTTAATCTTACTTTCCAAAATGAATCCTCATTTCATTTAACAAGTTTACAATAATAATAAAGCTTGTTAACAAGTTTTTAATGATTAATGAAGGAATTATAATGCTTTGTTTCATTATTTCATCTTCGTATTTATAGCTATTGTATATTTCTGTCCGTTCGCATCCTGTCTCTTTGTGCCCCCTGGTGGTGTAGTTACAAACTGCGTTTATACCTAAAAACACGTGTTAATGCAGCGACGGTGCCACTTGCGGCAGTAATGCTCTTTTTAAAGTGTCACCCACTGTACAACCCCAACCCATACAATATAGCACTCTAAACGTCAACAAATGTTCATAAAAGTCACCTTTTGTAAAAGCTTTCAAGCTCCTATAATGCTGTTACGACTGAAGTTTATTTATTTATTTATTTATTATTGCATGTCTCTTTCTTTGTCCCGCCTTCTTGCTGTTTTTTCTGTTATCCCATAGGCTCCCATTTCGGCGTGATTCATCTTCTGATTGGCTGCCTGTATAAAAAGGAGTATCCAGCAGGGTTCGGCGAGCTCATTTGTGCTGCGATCGTTGCTGGGAGTGGAGCTCCTGGATTTCCCTTTACCCCTCCGGCCAACGACCAACATTCAAACTTGTTACCATTGTGTATATGTTTAACATATTTTTGAGAGTTTGAGCTTGTAGGGGTGGCCTGCCTATTTATTTGATTACTTTTGACTATGTTTATATTTAGGGAGAAAGGTAAGCTTCCTGTTTTTTCTTTAAATATTTATAGGTAATTTAGAGCATTTACTTTGTAGATTCTTTTGTTTGTTATTTTGGACTGTGGCCACCCTGTAGAGATGCTCATTTAAATGTACTACTGTGTCCGAGTTTGGTTGTCGACTGAAGGGGATCTTTTGTATTAAGTTTTTGTTTTGTTTGGGAAATCCACCACTCCAACACATTTGTTTTTCTGTTTATTATGCCCATGTTGTTTTCCACTAGACTTGGGGCATAATAAATGCAATTTAAAAGCAAAAACTGTAAACATGAAGCACAAAATAAGGAGAACGGCTAGTTTACGGTTATTCGATATAGTGTATTGTTAGCCTCAAACTCACTCTTTTTCAATAAAGCAGCACTAATACAATTTTTGGGGGTCAGTTCTTTTTGTGAAATCCTGACAGGTGGGCCTATCGGCTGAAATGGCAGGGGATTTTGGGCCCAATATCTTTGTCAGATGCATTGTAATTGTGAGGGGCAGTGCGGATGAACCGGCTGCTCGGGATATTGCTTTGTATTTCCCCAGAGCCGCAGTCGCCTCCTCTAGTCTTTCACTACATCTCTCTCTGGTTTATATGATAGAGAGATGAAGAAGATGGAGAAAAAGAGCGACCACGGATCACATATGCATTAGCTTGAGAATGAGGGATGTGTAGATTTTGAAAACGTCAGAATTATTAGCCCCCTTGTGTATTTTTTCCCCAATTTCTGCTTAAACATAATAGTTTTAATAACTCATCTCTAATAACTGATTTACTTTATCTTTGCTATGATGACAGCACATATTAGACTAGATATTCTTCAAGATACTAGTATTCAGCTTAAAGTGACATTTTAAGGCTTAACTAGGTTAATTAGGCATGTTAGGGTAATTAGGTCACTATATAGGGCTGCACAATATAATGAGCATGGATATTGCAATGTGTGCATCCACAATAGTCACATCGCAAATATATGCAATGTTGAGTTGACTTTGCAGTGTATACAAAATCATAATGCATGCACTGTTTGTTTCACTTTTGTCTTTGTTACATTTATCTATGCTTGTAGTTTGTTTATTACATGTTATGCATGATTCACAACCCTAAAAATGAATGAATTCTGTAACACTTTAGGGACCAATTCTCACTGCTAACTAGTTGCTTATTAGCGTGCATGTTATTGAGATATTGGCTTCTGAGTAGTACTTATAAAGCATATGTTCTGTATGATCTTATTCTACATTCCTAAACCTACCTAAACTACCTTAATAACTATTAATAAGGAGCAAATAAGGAGTTAATTGAAGCAAAAGTCAGAAAAATGGTTCGCTAAGAGCGAGAACTGAACCTTAAAATAAAGTGTGACCAACAATTATTTCCAAGTATGACAAAGTATATCACAATGCATATCACAGAAAAACAAAATATTGCAACAGTTTTTTGGTCAGATTTTTCCAGTATCGTACAGCACTTCTCTATAACAATGGTTTGTTCCGTAACAAAGCAGGATGTAATTTACAAAACATTTATAAAATAAAATAAAATAAAATAAAATAAAATAAAATAAAATAAAATAAAATAAAATAAAATAAAATAAAATAAAATAAAATAAAATAAAATAAAATAAAATAAAAAAATAAAATAAAATAAATAAAAATAAATAAAATAAAAATAAATAAATTTTAAAAAAATTATAAAAAATAAATAAAAAAATAAATAAAAAATAAAAAAATGATAAAATATACTAAATAAAAATAAATAAAATAAAAAAAATAAAGTAAAAATAAATAAAATATAATAAAATAAAATAAAATAAAATAAAATTAATAAAATAAAATTAAACAAAACAAAACTTAATTAAATTAAATAAACCTCTAATATCCAGGCCTTTCATGCCTTTAACAGTAGACAGTTGCATAAAGAAGTTAAATAAAAGAAGGTTTAATTATATGTGAGATAAAACATTATATGCCATAAGATTATATATAGTCTTCTATATAGTACATATTCTGGCTGGCTATAGGCTGGGTAAGTTGGCGTGGGTTTCCTCTGGGTGCTCCAGTTTCCCCCACAGTCCAAACACATGCGCTAGGTGAATTTGATGAACTGAATTGGCTGTAGTGTTTGTGTGTGTGTGTGTGAGAGAGAATGAGTGTGTATGGGTGTTTCCCAGTACTGGGTTGCAGCTGGAAGGGCATCCGCTGTGTAAAACATATGTTGGAATAGTTGGCGATTCATTGCACTGTTACGATCCCTGATGAATAAGGAACTAAGGGACTAAGGAAAATGAATAAATAGTACATATATATAAGCAGCCACATTCAAACCACAGCAGTACAGAGTGAATCATCAGATGGGCAGCTTCACTAAATGAATGTAGATGGTCAGGTTTAAAGATTGGATCTGTCAAACAAATTGGATGGGATTGGAATTTATTTTCTCTCTCAAAATCTCTCTCACTCATTCACTAGCTCACTCACCCACACAATCACACACTCACTCAGACACACACAGTAAACAGTACACAACATTTGCAGGCCTTGTTAGACGTCATTTCCCTCACAGCTGCAAATCCACCCATTTCCATATATTTTAATCCCAATTGTAATTTCTGGAGCAACAGTGTTTACAGATAAGAGGCCAGTTATGTGCGTCTGGTCTGAGACAGGCAGAATAATCTTGCTCTGGGTGGAGTGGCTCTACTGTAACTACATTAATCCTCTCTCACTCTCTCTCACTCATTCTCTCTTTCTTCTTCCCTTTCTTTTTCCCTTCTTCTCCTTCTAGTTCCATTTAAAAGAAACACGCTCGCCTCTGGAGGACTGAACACTATTAAACACAGGCCCACTTTTGCCAATGGGATTAAAAAGGAAAGAGTTCAGCAGAAATAGGAGTTAGGCTCTAATATACTCACAACAAACTTCAGTAACACATTAGAATAGAGACCAATTCTCACTGTTACCTAGTGGATTATTTCCGGCATATTATTAAGATATTGTATTATATGATTATTGTGAAAAGCACTACACAAATAAACTTGAATTTAATTGAATATGGGCTCTTTATACTTAAAAAGCACATATTCTGCATGATCTACCACCCAATACATTCATTCATTTTCTTTTCGGCTTAGTCCCTTTATTAATCTGGGGTCGCCACAGAGGAATGAACCACTAACTTATCCAGCATATGTTTTACGCAGCGGATGCCCTTCCAGCTGCAACCCATCACTGGGAAACATCCATACACACTCATTCACACACACACTCTATGGACAATTTAGCTTACCCAATTCCCCTACACCACTTGTCTTTGAACGTGTGGGGCAAACTCCACACAGAAATGCCAGCTGACCCAGCCAAGACTCGAACCAGCGATCTTTTTGCTGTGAGGCAATCGTGCTATCCACTGCGCCACTGTGACGCCTTGGCATCGTCTATCAGCCCAACCCTACTGCTATGAGACTGACTTCATGTTTATACAACAGTTTGATGGCATAATCGTGTGTATATATATATATAATCAAACACGGAGTCTCAAAAACCCTTTTGTATGAGGAACTACTTTCTTCCACTATTCATTCACATCTGCAGCTGACATCAGAACTGCAGAAACCATTGCTACTTCACCAACTTCACTTTAGAGCTAGTGTTTGAATGATTCTCTAGCGTAATGTCTAAAGTGATGACAAAACAGCTGATTTTGCTGACATTTTAAGATTATAAGGCTGAACAGCATGAAATGCCATCAGTCTACAGAGATTTCCCAGTATTTCTCTGTTGCAATCGGGAGATCACAATATTCCTATGGTATAAATGGAGCACTACAATATAAATGTTTAAATTAGGCACTGTCCTTATAAATAAACTGCAGAGTTGCAATCCAAACAACAACATTCACGCCTAAAAAAGCCTCAAAAGTACATTATGTTGTCCAACAGCTGCAATATTTGTCAAACTGTTGTGTCCTCGGCTTGTCACTGTATGTGGGTGGAGTTATACCGAAGGGTCAAGGGTTAAGAGCAGGGGTGTTGCTA
>NC_079453.1:49350031-49357531 GCF_903798145.1 Danio aesculapii
ACATTTAACGCATACATCAAATATGTGACTCATTTTTGACCTGCACACTGTGAAAATGCGAGATTCTTTGTATATATCGGTCTACACTTTCTTATTTATGCAGCGCACAGAGACTGTGACATGATGGTGTGCTTTCCTGGCAGACACAAACTCAAAAACCAACACAAAGGAAGAATGAAAAGTGACAGCGAGAGAATAAGACTCATATTACAGCGGGGATGTTATCAGAGATGGTGAGCTGATGAGAGAAACACTCGTCTTAGAAAACCCTTATCGCCGCGGAGGACAGAAAAACGAGGCGATGTGGAGGACTGAGAGAGAGAGGAAAGATATATGAAAGGAAGAAATGATGAGGGAAACGCAGTGAGATGTTCAGGATCAGACTTAATGCCCTGATTTGTTTCATGCAAAATCTTTTAAGAGGACTTTTAACCCAAACAAACAGGCAAAACACTGCTAAAAACTTCTTACTTTGAGTTTGTGTCTTGTTTCTGGTCCAAATATCTATAAACTCTTAAATCAAGAAGCATTTTATAGACAAGCAAAGGATATTGTCTTGTTTTCAGATTTAATGAGTCAAAAACAAGCCAGTTGGCATTTCTGTGTGGAGTTTGCATGTTCTTCTTTTGTTGGTGTGGGTTTCCTCCGGGTGCTCCGGTTACACATACAGTCTAAACACATGCACTATAGGGGAATTGATTAACTAAATTGGCCGTAGTGTATGAGTGTGTTTGAGTGTGAATGAGTGTGTATGGGTGTTTTCCAGTACTGGGTTGCGGCTGGAAGGACATCTGCTGCGTAAAACATATGCTGGAATAGTTGACGGTTCATTCCGCTGTGGTGACCTCTAAAATAGAGATTAAGCTGAACAAAAAACGATTGAATGAAAACAAAATTGATGTTTATTTGTTAATCAATCTCCAATGTATTTATATGGAGGGAAATATGTAGGAAAATGCTAAACTCTAGAGGGATTTTTGTGTAGCTATCTTAGATTTAATGGATTTCTTGAAGTACATTTGTAATCAAAATAATCTACAAGCTTATTTATTAATATTTCAGCATTTAAACATGCCTTCTGATGTTCATTCATATTTCAAAACATTCCTAACATTAATATACAATCATTTGTTCTACTGTAATTATTAAGTCCAGCACTATATAGTATATTCAGAGGAATATATTGCAATTTTAAGCCTGGCATTTCTGTGTGGAGTTTGCATGTTCTCCTTGTGTAGGCGTTGGTTTTCCCCCAAAGGTGAATTGATGAACTAAATTGGTCGTAGTGTATGAGTGTTTGTGTGAATGAGTATGTATGGGTGTTTCCCAGTACTGGGTTGTAGCTTGAAGGGCATCCGCTGTGTAAAACATGCTGGAATTGTTGGTGGTTCATTCTAATGTGGCTACCTCTGATAAATAAGGGAATAAGCCAAAGGAAAATGAATGAATGAATAAATAAGATTGCTTAGCTTGTTTTAAGGAAAATTCACTCATTTTGTCTAATTATTTCTGAAAGACAATATTTTATGCTTGTCTAGAAATGCTTCTTGATTTAAGAGTTGGTAGATGTTTGGACTAAAACAAAGACAAGTGAAAAAGACCATTTTTGCAGTGAAATTGATTTGGAGTTTATTTCAGAAGTTCAAAACAACATTTATTTTTGTCTGGTAAACACCTATGATTGGCTTTCAGGCTCCGCCCACTTTGAGATGGATTTTTTGATTTGTAAACATTGATTTGTCCTTTAATGCGTCCCATCACACACATTTTTTATAAAAACATCATCTAAATTCAAACTAAATCACACCGAGGAAGCGCATTCACAGAGTTTATTCACTATTCACACACCCAGTGCAATAAGGCACAAGACGTGTTTGGCGCGATTTGTTGCTATTTTTAGACCAGCGCAACGGTAATTTCCACATTTAGCACCATGTTGTTTAAATAGTAAATCCATTTGCGCCCCTTTGTGGACCCATGAGTGTGCTGGTCTATAAAGGAGGTGTGTTAAGGCGCATTGTTGGTGCGTTGTGACTGCGCCATTGACCAACTAAAAGCTACTCTAAAATCCAGAGCAGAGCGCCTTAGTTATGCGCCTATACAGGTCCAAATGTTTACACATTGCTGAATACACACAGGATGTACAGCAACACACAAATATCTTTACAGACGAAAACAATGATTAAAATTTTAGAAAAATGATTATTTTCTACATAAATATAAAACCCACTGCCTCCATGAATTCTTCACTTCGGGGGGCTTTTTCAGTTTATTCATGACAATCTTCATCTGTATAATGTTGTTATAATTAGCAGAATTTGTCCACCTGTGGGGTTTTGGAGACGTCTGCATCACCATATGGGGCATCAGAACAGGACGTGTGTTTGGATATAACAGTGTTTTTTAGCACACTTCATTATTATTGTTCATTTACTTCTTTTTCTAAATTAGAACTGAATTTAGAAATAGTTTTGAAGCAAATCTTTGTGCTTAACAAAGAAAATTAAACATGTAGGCTAATGGATGTCTTCAGTGGGGTGATTACAACAACGTTTCCTGACTCCACCAAAGTTAAAGAGTAAAGTAAAGAGTAAAAGTAAAGAGAAAGTAAAGAGGCTGAATGGAGGAGGCTCGTTCTTTATCCTCGTGCTGCAGCTGCTCTGTTTAACTGTTTTCTCGCAAGTAAAGCGTTCAGTTTATCCACTCACAAAGTCAGTCATGTAAATAGCAAATGCGCCATGGCGCAACACAACCGACTCTTAAACGCAATGGGAGATGAGACTGATTGGTTTAATGCACGTTATGCTCAAAACACACCCAGAACTCATTAAGAGAATAAGCTCAACCCTGTTAGACCATGCGCCAGGGCACAGAGCGTAAGAGTAAAAAATAGCAAGAGTAGATTCAGACACGCCCTTAATGCTTTTGCGCCATGTGCTTTAAGGCTCATGCACACCGGGATGCTTTTTGCATGTGTTTTCCGTCGACGTTTTAGCCTTGTGACTAAATAAAGGACGCCGATGTGATCGTGCACACCAACACGCAAAACGCCAGGAGTAAAAGCGTCATTTTTTTAATCATCAAACTTTCTCCACCAATCAGATTGGCACTTTTGTTCACATGCACGGAGCTGCTGATGTTACAGTAAACAGCTCTTGGAGGTGCTCCAGTGCAAAACTGTCAATGCGATCGCACATTGTAGAAGATGCCCAGAGACGATATGAACGTGGAGCTGCTTATTGCACTGCTGAACAATAATCATTTCTTCATCGCTAGAGCTGGAGCTGCGACTTGAACCATCCATGCTTGTTCGAATCGCCAGTAACTTTAACAACAAGCGTGTCAGCTTTCTGTCTTCTTCTTCTGTGTTACAAGCGGGTGTCAGAAGCTTTAAGTTGTGTAGCGCCATCTAACGTCAAGGAGTGATTTTGCATTCTCTTCTGCTTGACGCCAGTGAAAATCGATTGGGTTTGATTCCGGAAGAACGTCTCAAAAAATGCTGACAATAAACGCAAACGAAAAGCGTCCCGGTGTGTACAAGCCTTTAGACTTTGTGCTTAGATAGTTAAAATAGAGCCCTAAATGTGTTTACATCAGGGTGTATGCACATCTTTTTCTTAACAGTTTATCCTACTCAGATGTATGCATGTTTTTTATGTGCATTATTAACAATTATGTGCATATTGGTATTTCCATTAAGGAGGATTATGCCAAAATCACTTTTATAATGGGTTTAAATAGCTGTGTGGCAACAATGTGTGAATATAACCAGCTAAATATATATTTTTATAATCACACAGTCTAAAAACAGTCTGCTGAAACACTTTGATTGACATTCTCCCATTGTACATGTCATCAGAGAGGGAAAGCCCCGCCCACTAGTGACCATCTCTCCCTCATTAGCATAGAACATCAGTCTTGTTTATGAATCTGAGACTATGCTGACACATAGGAATTTGTAGCTCCGCCCTCTTTTGAAAATGGCACAATCTCATTTGAATTTAAAGCGACAGTCACCAAAACGCCACAATTAGGATCAAAGCCTATCAAAGGGTCAATTTTTAAAGGGTTATAAAACATTACTCGTGTGGTACACACTCTGGGGACATCAGAGTCTTGAAAAAGTGGCACAGCAGGTTCCCTTTAAGCATCTTTGATGTGATAATCCAAAATGCACATAAGAAAATATGAATGGAAACATAACTAATAATATAAACCCTTCCACAAAGGTGATTTTAAACATCCAATAATGTTTTTCTCCAGTAATGTTCATGCAGAGTGTGTATGAATAGGGCTGAAGCTGTAGCGCACAGAATTCTCCAGAACAAGAGATTATATATATTATGTATTCACTTTATAACCTGCCAGTTTTGTTATGAATCGCTGCCCTGAGTGTGACAAATGACTCTAAAAGGCAGTATCACAATAAAGCAGAAAGTGAGGAACGCTCCGAATTGAAGTGTGTGACACAGCATTTATGCACGCTCTGTAATTATGTGAAGGAAGCGTGTAAATAAAGCAGACTGGGCCTTTTATCGCTGCTGTCTGTAATTGATTTGCTGAGATCTGCTTTGTTGCTAATGGCCGGAGGATACATCTCTGACCTGTACTGCACAGAAACGGGCCGGGGAACTTTGATTTGATTTGTCGGGCGGCTGAAATGATCCAGTTAATCACACGGCTTAATTAAAAACCAGAAGCATGCGGGGTTGAATGGGTGACTCCCTCATCGCATGCAAATACACCACCCATCCAGACCACATCATTGAATGAAGGAAAAGATTACTTAGCAACTAATGCTGGCGGTCATAATCAAGCATAAGATTTGACATTATTATTATTTATTTTATTTCAGATATTCAACGAGTTAAATAAAATAAAATGTTTTATTATTTATTTACTTTAAACTTTAAACTTTATACTTTAAACTTTTATTTTATAATTTAATTTAATTTTATTATTTTTAAATTTTATTTAATTGTATTTCTTATTTAATTCAATTGACAATTTGATTTATTTTAATTAATTAATTAATTAATTTAATTGAATTTATTTTTTTTATTTAATTTACAAATAAATTTTTATTAAATTAAATTAAATTAAATTAAATTAAATTAAATTAAATTAAATTAAATTAAATTAAATTAAATTAAATTAAATTAAATTAAATTAAATTAAATTAAATTAAATTAAATTAAATTGTTGGCCCATATCTGAATTAAAGTAAACAATAATACGGTAAAGAATAAAACATAAATAATTCCACCTGTCTGGAACACATAATTGAATAAATAATAATAATTTTAAAAAACTTGGCCATAATTAAGCATAAAATTTGGCTTTATTTTTTTAGATTATCAAATAATTCAGTGTATAAATGTTAATTATTCTTTTAATTACTATTAAATAGTTATTAATTTTTAAATTGTTATTTAATATTTCCTTTAATTCAGACATGAACTAGTTTAAGAATAAATAAGTAAATTAATAATTATATATATATAAATAATAATAATAAATAATAATAAAGAAATATTTTTGAATGAAACAAACAAACAAACAAACAAACAAACTATTCACTCTTGTATTTCCATTAAACGTGACTAGGGTTGAATGGGTGACTCCCTCAGCGCACACAAATCCCACCTGTCCAGATCACGTCACTAAATAAAGAAATAAAATAGCTTAGGAACTACTGCTGGCAGCCATAATTAGGTGTAAAATTGGACTAATATTGAACATGTTATGGGTGAGCAAGGTAGCCGATATTATAATAAGACAGACCTTAGTAAATAACGGAGGTTATGGAAGGATATGATGGATATTTAGAGCTCGTGAGGGCTGTATGACGCTCCTGAAGTGGGGATTTGGCACATGGAGAGACTATGAGGGATTTTGGAAAAGCAATGTAATGGTTTAATTAGAAGCAAACTAGTCAAGCCAACAAACAAACAAACATTAGAAGTGGAGGTCTGGAACTTGCAATTTCTTAATGCAATTTTAATTATTGGTTTAATTACTATTAAATAATTAATTAATTATTTTATTATTGTTTTAAATATTATTGTATATTTATTTAATCATTGTTTTAATTAATATTATAAACATATATAATTTAATATTTGTCATAAATTATAATACAAATCTGGAATAGTTCAGGTAAAAAAAATAAAATAAAATAAAATAAAATAAAAAGTAAATACAATTAAAATATATAAAATAAAAAATAAAAATGTAATTCAATTAAAAAATAGAATTAAATAAGATTAGATAAAATTAAATTAAATTAAAAATAATAAAATAAAATAAAATTTAATTAAAATCAAATTAAATAAAAAAAATTATAAAAAAATGTAATTAAACAAAAAAAAAACAAATAAAATAAAATAAAATTAAATAAAATTAAATTAAATTAAAATTAAATATAATTTAATTAAAATGAAATAAAGTAAAATAAAATACAATATAAATAAAATTTAAAATCAAATCAAACAAAAAAATAACATAAAAATAAAGTAAAAACAGTTTGCTCTTGTATTTCCATTAAATTTGGAAATGCATTATAATGGTTTATAATTCAGATTTGAGTAGTTACATAAATAAATAAATAAATAAATAAAAAAGCAAGCAAATAAATAATCACATAAATAAAATAGAATAAGAAAAATATTCAATATTCTCCTACTACCATGACCTGCTTGTAATGTTAGTTTGCATATTGCAGGTGCAGGTGCATTGCATGAAAGTATTTACAAGAGAACTGTAACAGATACAGCAAGAGAGATAAATTGCAAAGACATTCAAATCTTTGTGCGGCACACAATGTGCAAGCAGAGAATAATAAATTAAGACTCTGAGCACTGAGGTTGCTTTTATGCATCAAACCGTAAATAACTCACCCTTACTTCTGTTACGACCAGCACCTAAGCCATGTTTTCTTGAAATAACACACTTTTTTTTCTACCAGATGCTGGTAAGTGCTTGATATGCTGCAGACGGAAGTATGTTAAGCAGTAATTTGGACATAACCTTCTTTTTGTGTTTGATTTCACAGCAACAGATCTGATAGCAGATGTACACTCTGTTCTCTAGATAAACTATAACATTACAGAAACACGACTGAGCTGAGATTAAGCATAAAAAGACCACTTCTGTAGATCATGGGAAATATCAATGACAGTCAAACATTTGTGGCTCATAATCAAAGCAATATTTAGGATGTTTCCCAGTGTTCAGTTACAGCTGGAAGGGCATCAGCTGCGCAAAACATATGCTGAATAAGTTGGCAGTTCATTCCGCTGTGGTGACTCCAGATTAATAAAGAAACTAAGCCGAAAAGAAAATGAATGAATGAAAGCAATATTTAGTAAACCATATTAAACTTTAATTGTATTGGTGCTTGAAATCCCATTTTCATCAATGACCCACATATAATAGCATATACAAGACTAGACTGGATGCACATTACTTAAAATACATAAAAAAATAAATAAATTATAC
>NC_079453.1:49362531-49395031 GCF_903798145.1 Danio aesculapii
TCATTCTTGTAATTGTAATAGTTAAAATTTATACAGGCAGTAAAATATAATCTATTAATATTATTAGCCACCTTTTTATTCTGATATGTTACAGAACAAACCACTGTTGTTCAATGACTTGCCTAATTAACCAAACTACTTAAAAGCTGAAATATTGAACCAATTCATGAAGTGTCCATGATAACAACTAGTGCTGCACAATATATTGTTTCAGCATAATATCGCAATGTGAGCATTCGCAATAGTCAAATCGAATTATCTGCAATATCAAGATGGAATTACAATGAACCAGAGCCACAGTTCTGAACACGTAATATGTGGAGTGTTTTGAAGGCCTTTGATTAAGAGTTTAAGTGAATTTAAACTATTTGGGCACAAGAAATTATGAAGTTTGTCACTTCAGCAAAGGTTAATTGTGTTTAATTATTAGTAAAATGAAGACTATAGAGTGTTATTTGACATGTGCCGGGTATACGTACGGTGGCCGGGAAGTGCAAAACAACATTACAAAGTGTGAAACACTGTTAGGAAGCTCGAGACAAATTTCCATTTTGAAAAACATTTTCACTTATCATAAGACACAGTTACATAGGAAAAACTATTTTACCAAGGACAAACAAATTTATATTTCAGAAACAACTTAACAAGACGCAAAACACTTTTACCAGTCCCCAAACAAATTTACAATGGCAGATTCATTACGGAAAGGGAATGTCCCACACACCAGAAAATATCAGCTCGTGTGTGACTGTAGACACAGGTTAACACGAGTCTACAACTATAAAAATCATGGTTTGACCAACTGTGATAAAACATATTAGAGCTATTCTGAGAACAAATCAGCGTGAGAGTATGTAGAAACATGTAAACGCAAGGACATGGAAACAATCAAAGTATGGAATATGTTGACTGATAAAGATATCAAAACCGCCCTCAACATGTAGACCTGGATAGCTCAGTTAGATAAGTCGATGGATACTCACGCTGAACCTTTTGACTTGGGTTCGAATCCCGTTGATGACATGTCAATTATAATTATTTATTTACATTGATTTTGGTTATAAACTGTTCTGCCACACAAATATTAAATCAATAAAGTTTACAATGACTCTGACACCAAGTAATATAAGAATATTTATTTGGTATGGGCATGTTTTGCTGCAGTGAAAAAGTGACGAATCTGCCAATCTGCAAATGTGGAAAGGGTCCCCAGTTAACACGGACCCCAGTTAACACCGTAACACTGGCTTCATTCAGTTTACTGTTTGAAGTTCTCAAGAAGATGTTTGCACCGTGTAAACTTGACATCATGTCCACGATTACAGTGTACGAGTGGCCCTCGTTAAAATATTGAACACACTGACGTAGTATGTCTGGTGTTTCCGCCTGGTCTGCGTCCTTTAGAAACTCCAAACACCGACCACATGTAAAGCAAAACAGTGTTAAGCTGCTCATGTGTTTACCACAAAAAGGGCAAAACAACCCTTGAACGCAGTCCATGTTCAGTCACCATAAACATTATTTACGCCATGTACTTTACAGCACGAATTTACCTCGCTCACCAACAACGACAACACTTTTTCCCGCGTCACTCCCGGTGTGTGGTACATTCCACGTCATCCGGTGTGTGGTACATTCCACGTCATCCAGTGTGTGGTGCATTCCACGTCATCCGGTGTGTGGTACATTCCACGTCATCCAGTGTGTGGTGCATTCCACGTCATCCGGTGTGTGGTACATTCCACGTCACTTCCGGTGTGTGGTACATTCCACGTCACTTCCGGTGTGTGGTACATTCCTTTTCCGTAATGAATCTGGCATTGTAAATTTGTTTGAGGACTTATAAACATGTTTTGCGTCTTGTTAAGTTTTTTCTAAAATATAAATTTGTTTGTCCTTGGTAAAATCGTATTTTCGAGCTTTGTAAAAGTGTTTCACTCTTTGTAATGTTGTTTTGCACTTCCCGGCCACCGTATATACGCGCTGTCATCCTGGTGTTTGTGTTAACTCTGTCTGCATCGTGCGGTTTTATTCTCAGCTTCTCAGTCTAGTTGGTTTTGGTTGGTGCTGGGATGTAGCATGCACGCTGCATGTGTGAGTGCACGGTAAGTGCTTTTATCTATCGTGCACTCATGTCTTACATTCAGTCTACTGTTAGTGTTGTGTTTAGCATGTGGTACATGTTTACATGCGCTGCATCCTTTAGTGTTGTGTTTCGTGTGAACACGTGGTATACTTGCAAAATGAAAGCAAGTTTTGCAAACAAAAAATAAAGTATTGAGCAATATAAATAAATAAATGCAAAGCTCCAAAAATGGCAAAGGGAAAAGTTGAGAAATAATAATTACATTTGCAAACAAAAAAAGAACGGCAAATAAAGATCAAGCCGTGCAAATCAACAAATATTTGCAATAAAAACTATATCTATTTGCAAAACATTTTTCATAGCAGTCCAGTCAACTGCAATGTTCATTTTGAATTGCTTTTTAGTCAACCGTGAGTTTGCGATGCCGTTTTCACATTGCACTTCGCATCTCTGCGTGTTTCACTTTGTGGCCCTGATTCGACAAGGAGGCTACTATCAACTAACTATCAATTATACCTGAATTTCTCTCGTGTGCCTCTGCTCAGCCATGCTTCTGCTTCCTCTTTGAAAGTTTTATGGCGGTTGGCAAGCAAATGATAGCTTAAATGGAGGTATAGGTCTGGTCATGCCGTAAATGCCCAAGTTCCCTTGACTCAGCCTCTTGTCAAATCAGGGCCACAAGTGAAACGGGCAGAAATGTGCAGTGGAAAATGAAAACAGCATCGCCAATTCACTAACTAAAAAGCAAATGTAAAAAAAAAAAAAGAAGTTTTGCAAATATATATATAGTTTGTTATTGCGAATATTTTAGGGTTTTTTGTAGTTCTTTATTTTGTTTGCATATTTAATTTCTCAAAAATTTATTTTCCATTTGCAATTTTTGGAGATTTGCATTTATTTATATATATATTTTTTTTGCTCAATACTTTATTTTTTGTCAGAATTTTTTATTTTTATTTTGCAAGTACATATGGCCCTACATGGACTCCATATGTGTCCCCAAACCTAACCCCTAACCCTACCCCTCATTAGGGGATGCATAAATCGTACTGAAGAAGATATATTTATGGCTATAATTCATATTAATTTGTAGACTTTCATACAAATTATAGCCATTAAATCAAAAAGTTATGGATTGCCATGAGATTGCATTTGAATATTGGCAGAAGTCTTCCTATCTGAACATACCCGACCCTTCCTATCTGAACATGCAGCACAACTTATTGTTCAAGCTCTTGTTCTCTCCAAACTGGACTATTGCAACTCTCTGCTAGCCGGACTACCAGCTAGTTCTATCAAACCTCTTCAGCTGCTTCAGAACGCAGCAGCACGAGTGGTCTTTGATGAACCCAAAAGAGCACATGTCACTCCGCTACTCACCCGTTTGCACTGGCTGCCAGTTGCTGCTCGCATCAAATTCAAAGCTCTGATGTTTGCTTACAAAGTGACCTCTGGCTTTGCTCCTTCGTATTTGCTCTCACTTCTGCAGATATATGTGCCCTCCAGAAACTTGCGTTCTGTGAATGAACATCGCCTCGTTGTTTCCATCCCTAAGAGGGAAGAAATCACTTTCCCGAACTCTCACATTCAATCTGCCCAGTTGGTGGAATGAACTCCCTAACTACATCAGAACAGCAGAGTCACTTGCTGTCTTCAAGAAACGACTAAAAACTCAACTGTTTAGTCTCCACTTTCCTTCCTGATCTGTAACTGTACTCTCTGGCTATACCACTAACTGGACTCTCTCTCACAAAAAAACAACAACAACAAAAAAAACATTACTAATGCTTTGCTTCTTAGACTTTACACACCTGAAACTTGCCTATAGCACTTGTTCACTGCTGCTCTTATAGTTGTGTAAATTGCTTCCTTGTCGTTATTTGTAAGTCGCTTTGGATAAAAGCGTCTGCTAAATGACTAAATGTAAATGTCTAGTGACAACCTAAGAAATAACTAACGTTTTTTACACAGGCAATTAAAAGCAATTAATATGTAAAAATGCTTGCATTAAATGAACTATAGTGCAAACGTTGTTTACTTCATGCAATCTTTTTTTTTTTTTTGCAAGCCAAAGAGTCTGTAGACAATAATCACTTCTCATCATGCTCACCCGGAGAGAGAGGAAAGGGACATTTTGGCAGGCAATTAAATGTGTAATGGCACCAATTATAGCTAATGATGGATTGTTGATCAGTGCTGGAGAATGTAATTCTTTAGAGGAGCAATGGATGAGGCTTGAACAGAGAAAGGATGGTTGTGTGTCTGTGTGTGTGCCGACACAGCAGGGAAAAAGCACGTTCAATAGTCCGGTGAAAAGCTACAATCAGACTCATTGAAAAACAAGAGGTGGAGCCCCTGGGTTTGACTGAGAGCAGAAAATTAGCTCTATTTGTCCAAAAACTCGCTGGAATCTGGGGGGAAAATGTGGCATAATTAGGGACATTTATGGAGTGAACTCAAACAGATGTTTATGTCGTTTCTGGAGGTCACAGTTTCATGCCTTCTGTTTGGATGTACTTTAGATGAATTGGATGTGAGTGATGAATGATCAACTTGAAGAGATTCATCTGAATGAACTACTCAGGAAATTTGGGATGCTCTGGAGAGCTTTTCAATTCTTCCTCAATTGGGTGAATTGTATGCATTGTTATAGATAATGAATGTTTTTAATGTCACAGTTAATTTTTTGGGCTGGGATGTGTCAGGAATTGGGAAGCATCAGGTAATCATTAAAAATAAAATAAATTTAAAATAAAATAAAAATGAAATTAAAGAAAAACTAAATTAAATAAAAAATTAAATAAAATTTTATTAAAAATAAAATAAAATAAATTAAAATTAAATTAAATTAAATTAAAAATATTTTAATTAAATATAAAATAAAATTAATGGAAATTAAATAAAAAAATACATAAATAAAATAAAAATAAATAAAAACTAAAATAAAATTAAAATAATTTAATTTAAAATACAATAAATTAAATAAAAAGTAATAAAATCTAATAAAATGAAAAATAAAATAAAATATAAATAAATAAAAATAAAATAAATAAAAATACAAATAAAATTAAAATAGAATAATTAAAATGAATTAAAATTAAATATTAAATAAAAAAATAAATAATTAAAAATAATTTAATATAAAATAAAATTTATTAAAATTAAAATAATTTAATTTAATATAAAAGTAATAAAATTAAAATAAACAAAAAAGAGCAAAAATTAAACAATTTAATAAAAAAATAAAAACAAAAAGAAAAAAAAAAATAAAATTAATGAAAATTAATTAAAATTAAATTAAATTAAAACACTTTTAATAATTATTTACATTTATTTTTGACTGTTTTAAATATTTGTATTTAATTTAAATTCTTTTTAATTGATTTATTTGTCTATGTATGTGAATTATGTCTGTTAATAAAGAGTGTGTAACACATTTATGCAAGAATATTTTCAGATTTAGGTCTGACAATAGTCATATCATAAAGGGTTTACATTTGTGTTTGATATGCTTATTATTTATTTTTGCATTTTAACAAATGTTTCCTTTCTTTGTAATAGTGCTTTTCCCTTTAGTTTATTCCATTAAATTTGACCTAAATTAAAAAAAAAGTTTATGTTGTCTTTTTTATTATTTACACAAGAGAAACAAATAGTTTTTTTTTTATTTATAATATAGAAGTTATTATGATTTACAAATGATCATTTAGTTATTTATGTTGAAAGATGTTAGAATTATTTTTTCCTGATATTTTTTTTTGTTATCGCTGGTTCAGGGTAACTTTACTTATGCTATGGTAAATACTGTAAATATTGCAATAATTCAGTACACTTTAACTTTACTTATGCTATGGTAAATACTGTTAATATTGCAATAATTCACTATACTTTAACTTTACTTATGCTATGGTAAATACTGTTAATATTGCAATAATTCACTATACTTTAACTTTACTTATGCTATGGTAAATACTGTTAATATTGCAATAATTCACTATACTTTAACTTTACTTATGCTATGGTAAATACTGTTAATATTGCAATAATTCACTATACTTTAACTTTACTTATGCTATGGTAAATACTGCTAATATTGCAATAATTCAGTACACTTTAACTTTACTTATGCTATGGTAAATACTGTTAATATTGCAATAATTCAGTACACTTTAACTTTACTTATGCTATGGTAAATACTGTTAATATTGCAATAATTCAGTACACTTTAACTTTACTTATGCTATGGTAAATACTGTTAATATTGCAATAATTCACTATACTTTAACTTTACTTATGCTATGGTAAATACTGTTAATATTGCAATAATTCACTATACTTTAACTTTACTTATGCTATGGTAAATACTGTTAATATTGCAATAATTCACTATACTTTAACTTTACTTATGCTATGGTAAATACTGTTAATATTGCAATAATTCAGTACACTTTAACTTTACTTATGCTATGGTAAATACTGTTAATATTGCAACAATTCACTATACTTTAACTTTACTTATGCTATGGTAAATACTGTTAATATTGCAATAATTCACTATACTTTAACTTTACTTATGCTATGGTAAATACTGTTAATATTGCAACAATTCACTATACTTTAACTTTACTTATGCTATGGTAAATACTGTTAATATTGCAATAATTCACTATACTTTAACTTTACTTATGCTATGGTAAATACTGTTAATATTGCAATAATTCACTATACTTTAACTTTACTTATGCTATGGTAAATACTGTTAATATTGCAATAATTCACTATACTTTAACTTTACTTATGCTATGGTAAATACTGTTAATATTGCAATAATTCACTATACTTTAACTTTACTTATGCTATGGTAAATACTGCTAATTTTGCAATAATTCACTATACTTTAACTTTACTTATGCTATGGTAAATACTGTTAATATTGCAATAATTCACTATACTTTAACTTTACTTATGCTATGGTAAATACTGTTAATATTGCAATAATTCAGTACACTTTAACTTTACTTATGCTATGGTAAATACTGTTAATATTGCAATAATTCACTATACTTTAACTTTACTTATGCTATGGTAAATACTGTTAATATTGCAATAATTCACTATACTTTAACTTTACTTATGCTATGGTAAATACTGTTAATATTGCAATAATTCAGTACACTTTAACTTTACTTATGCTATGGTAAATACTGTTAATATTGCAATAATTCAGTACACTTTAACTTTACTTATGCTATGGTAAATACTGTTAATATTGCAATAATTCACTATACTTTAACTTTACTTATGCTATGGTAAATACTGTTAATATTGCAATAATTCACTATACTTTAACTTTACTTATGCTATGGTAAATACTGTTAATATTGCAATAATTCACTATACTTTAACTTTACTTATGCTATGGTAAATACTGTTAATATTGCAATAATTCACTATACTTTAACTTTACTTATGCTATGGTAAATACTGTTAATATTGCAATAATTCAGTACACTTTAACTTTACTTATGCTATGGTAAATACTGTTAATATTGCAATAATTCACTATACTTTAACTTTACTTATGCTATGGTAAATACTGTTAATATTGCAACAATTCACTATACTTTAACTTTACTTATGCTATGGTAAATACTGTTAATATTGCAACAATTCACTATACTTTAACTTTACTTATGCTATGGTAAATACTGTTAATATTGCAATAATTCAGTACACTTTAACTTTACTTATGCTATGGTAAATACTGTTAATATTGCAATAATTCACTATACTTTAACTTTACTTATGCTATGGTAAATACTGTTAATATTGCAATAATTCACTATACTTTAACTTTACTTATGCTATGGTAAATACTGTTAATATTGCAATAATTCACTATACTTTAACTTTACTTATGCTATGGTAAATACTGTTAATATTGCAATAATTCACTATACTTTAACTTTACTTATGCTATGGTAAATACTGTTAATATTGCAATAATTCACTATACTTTAACTTTACTTATGCTATGGTAAATACTGTTAATATTGCAATAATTCAGTACACTTTAACTTTACTTATGCTATGGTAAATACTGTTAATATTGCAATAATTCACTATACTTTAACTTTACTTATGCTATGGTAAATACTGTTAATATTGCAATAATTCACTATACTTTAACTTTACTTATGCTATGGTAAATACTGTTAATATTGCAATAATTCACTATACTTTAACTTTACTTATGCTATGGTAAATACTGTTAATATTGCAATAATTCACTATACTTTAACTTTACTTATGCTATGGTAAATACTGTTAATATTGCAATAATTCACTATACTTAACTTTACTTATGCTATGGTAAATACTGTTAATATTGCAATAATTCACTATACTTTAACTTTACTTATGCTATGGTAAATACTGTTAATATTGCAATAATTCACTATACTTTAACTTTACTTATGCTATGGTAAATACTGTTAATATTGCAATAATTCACTATACTTTAACTTTACTTATGCTATGGTAAATACTGTTAATATTGCAATAATTCACTATACTTTAACTTTACTTATGCTATGGTAAATACTGTTAATATTGCAATAATTCACTATACTTTAACTTTACTTATGCTATGGTAAATACTGTTAATATTGCAATAATTCACTATACTTTAACTTTACTTATGCTATGGTAAATACTGTTAATATTGCAATAATTCACTATACTTTAACTTTACTTATGCTATGGTAAATACTGTTAATATTGCAATAATTCACTATACTTTAACTTTACTTATGGTATGGTAAATACTGTTAATATTGCAATAATTCACTATACTTTAACTTTACTTATGCTATGGTAAATACTGTTAATATTGCAATAATTCACTATACTTTAACTTTACTTATGCTGTGGTAAATACTGTTAATATTGCAATAATTCACTATACTTTAACTTTACTTATGCTGTGGTAAATACTGTTAATATTGCAATAATTCACTATACTTTAACTTTACTTATGCTATGGTAAATACTGTTAATATTGCAATAATTCACTATACTTTAACTTTACTTATGCTGTGGTAAATACTGTTAATATTGCAATAATTCACTATACTTTAACTTTACTTAAGCTATGGTAAATACTGTTAATATTGCAATAATTCACTATACTTTAACTTTACTTATGCTATGGTAAATACTGTTAATATTGCAATAATTCACTATACTTTAACTTTACTTATGCTATGGTAAATACTGCTAATATTGCAATAATTCACTATACTTTAACTTTACTTATGCTGTGGTAAATACTGTTAATATTGCAATAATTCACTATACTGTAACTTTACTTATGCTATGGTAAATACTGTTAATATTGCAATAATTCACTATACTGTAACTTTACTTATGCTATGGTAAATACTGTTAATATTGCAATAATTCACTATACTTTAACTTTACTTATGCTATGGTAAATACTGTTAATATTGCAATAATTCACTATACTTTAACTTTACTTATGCTATGGTAAATACTGTTAATATTGCAATAATTCACTATACTTTAACTTTACTTATGCTATGGTAAATACTGTTAATATTGCAATAATTCACTATACTTTAACTTTACTTATGCTATGGTAAATACTGTTAATATTGCAATAATTCACTATACTTTAACTTTACTTATGCTGTGGTAAATACTGTTAATATTGCAATAATTCACTATACTTTAACTTTACTTATGGTATGGTAAATACTGTTAATATTGCAATAATTCACTATACTTTAACTTTACTTAAGCTATGGTAAATACTGTTAATATTGCAATAATTCACTATACTTTAACTTTACTTATGCTATGGTAAATACTGCTAATATTGCAATAATTCACTATATTGAAATAACTGTGGTATTATCATCTGATACCATCACTAAACCACAGTTCCACCTGTAAATCTTTCATAAAAGTGTAGTATTGTACAGAAGGAAACCTCAAATTACAGAGCTCAAGGGCCACTTTTGGAAATTGCCGAGGCCAGTGAATAAATGGACAATATAGTTATTTTTTAAAAAGTGCACTAACCCCCAAACACAGCCATGTGATAGACAGCTTCACATTATTACCACCTTATTCATCAAAACTGAGCCTTTTATCATTTTACACAACAATGCACTCAAAGTAAATCCATCTTAATTACATTCTTCCATGCTTCATGTTGACTTTCCTTACTCAAAATAAAAATAATAACTCAAGAACACAAATTTGCACAGATTGTCAACAAAGTCAAGGCTGGTGCTCGCTCTGGATACATACAGTAATTGCCTGATGTGAATGCAACTTGTTTGATAGACATGCTAAAATCCTGATCTCAAACAGTGACATCAAAGAGAAAGGCATTGCTGAGCCTGACTTGGCCTGAATGATAAAAAGCAATGATACATATATATAAATATCTGATTAACAGTCCTCGGTGGAGCAGGGCAGCGCCTGGACCACTCTAATGCCCACAGTATTGATCCTCCTGGCGAGGGCTGGGGGCTATTGCTGGGAATCTGTCTACATGGCAAAGGACGGTGTGTGTATGTTATCAATATGTTGCACATGTTTTTATACTAAATTAAACGTTATTTATGCAATTTTACAGATTTACATGAAAAAGAAAAGCAAACAAAAATAAAATGAAATAAATTTAATTTAATCTAATTTGAATAAATTGAAAATAAATAAATAAAATAAAAAATAAAATAAAACTAAGTTAAATAATAAAATAAAATAAAACTAAGTTAAAAAAACTAATTCAAAAATAAATTCAAATGAAAATTTAAGAAACTTAAAAAAATTCAATTACATTAAATTCATGTAAATAAAATTAAATAAACAGCAATTAAATTAAAAGTTAAACATTTTAATAAATTACATTTAAAGTTAAATAATTAAATAAAATTGAAAATTTTTTGAAAAATAAATAAATTAAATAAATATAAATAAAAAATTATTACATTAAAAATTACAATTAATTTAAATTAATCCAAACTAAAGTTAAAATTAATTATTAAAAATTATTTAAAAAAATAACATTTTATAAAATATAATAAATTAAATAAAAATTAAATTACATAAAAATACATAAATAAAATAAAATAAATAACAATTAAATTAAAAGTTAAAAATTTAAATAAATTAAAATAAAAAAAATATTAAATAAAAAAACTTAAATAAATAAAAATAAAAATAAAAATAAAATAAAAAATCCCTAACCATCATTTCTCCTTTATGGCTTTAACATAAGAGACACATACATAACTTACAATCTGCATACATTATCATGTGCATTATCATACATGATCTGTGCTCTGTTAAATATCATTTGGGAAATTCACAAAAAAATTCACAGGAGAGCAAATAATTCTGACTTCAACTGTATATGTTTTCTTAAATGTCTATAGGATTTATGGGAAGAGGATGATTATGAGATGCTCAAGATGATGCTAGAATATCCAGTGTATGCGCATGTTTATGTGCGTGTAAGTGTGTGTGTGTGTGTGTATCAGTGAGAGCATCTTGGCGTCGGGCGGCCGGAGAGCTGGTGTTTTGATGGGGGGGATGCAGACAGAGTGGAACCAGACCGATGCGTTTTTAATGGCACTGCTGCTCTCTGGAAAACTGATGTACGAGACTCCACGCTGTGAAACTCAAACCTCCAGCCAGTTCATTTCTGATTTCTAATCCAGCCAAAAACGCTACGCTGCTCCTCTTTATTGAGCGGATGGCTGCACCTGACAAACCTCCAGGGTGAATGCTCCCATTTGCACAGATTTATCTGTATGGAGCGGACAATTCTTACAGCTCGGTGGATCATGTATCAGTTTTTCAATTTCACTTTCTTTTTTTTTCCCTTATATAATCCATTTATATCATTTTCAGACTGAAAAGTGGCCTGGTGGTTTACTGTGCTAGGGATTATTCTTGTATGCTTGCATAATGTCAGCGCTGACAAATGACCAGGACTCTGTTTTATTATATATAGATCTAGAGGTTTGCGGTTTCTTTGTGTGTGTGTTTTTTTATAGGTGCATTTATAAATAAAATCAGCTGGTAGATATACAGTTGAAGTCTGAATTATTAGCCCCACCGTATATTATTTTTGCCCTGATTTCTGTTTAATGAAAAGCAGATTTTTTTTATGCATTTCTAAACATAATAGCTTTAATAACTCATTTCTAATAACTGATTTATTTTATCTTTGCCATGATGACAGTAAATAATATTAGACTAGATATTTCTCAAGATACTAGTATTCACATTAACATTTGAAGTTACCTTACCTCTGAAGTTAAAAACCTTGGGTTTCTACTAGACAGTAGTCTAAAACTTGACAAACAAAGTAGTAAAATAGTTCAAGTTTCTATCATCTACGAGGACTAGCCAAAGTGAAACCCTTCCTAAGCAGGAAGGGTTTTGAAACGGCTATCCATTCCTTCATTTCCACACGATTAGATTATTGTAATTCTTCATATGTTGATCTACCCTCATCTTCTATTTCTAGACTTCAAATGGTGCAATACGCAGCCGCCCGTTCGCTCAGAGTAGCCACAAATATGACCATATCACACCAATAATGCGAGCACTACACTGGTTGCCGGTTCATTTCCAAATAGCTTATAAAATTTTACTGTTTGTTTATAAAACATTGTATAACCTATCACCGCCGTATCTTTCCAATCTGATCATTATTAAGGCCCAAAGTCGATCGCTTAGATCAAATTCCGAATGCCATCTATTGCAAATACCTCCATCTCGTCTCAAATGCAGGGGCGATAGAGCCTTTGCAGTTGTGGGTCCGAAACGATGGAATAAGTTACCATTAAAAATCAGAATAGTACCCACTCTATCTATTTTAAAATTGATGCTAAAGATCTTTTTTCAAGTGCGTTTAACATCCCCTAATGACAGTTTCAGGCTATATTAAATAGATTCTTTCTAGGAAATGTTTTACTGTTGTTACTATTGTTTTATATATATATATATATTTCAGTATATTTGCTGTTTTCATCTGTACAGCACCGGGATCGACCAAAGGTCGTAATCAAGTGTGCCCTAGAGATAAACTTTAATTTGATTTGACTTTGCTTTAAAGGCTTAACGAGGTTAATTAAGGTAAAGTTAGGGTAATTAGTTAAGTCATTGTGTAACAGTGGTTTGTTCTGGAGACAATCTAAAACAAATATTGCTAAAGGAGGCTAATAATATTGACCTTAAAATAGATTTAAAACAAATAAAAACAAATAATAAAGCTTTTATTCTAGCTGAAACAAAACAAATAAGACTTTCTCCAAAAGAAAAAAAAAACTATAGGAAATACTGCACTGTAAAAATGCAGGGTTCCACACAATTCATTCATGTTGTCCCAACACAAATCAATTAAGTTAACTTACCACTTCTAACTAATTTATGTGGATTGAACATAAAAATCTAAGTTGTCCCAATGAAATCTTAAGAATTGTGTTGTTTCAGCTCGTTTTAAATAAGTAGTTTAAACAAGTAAAAATATATATATATTTTTATATATATGTATATGTATATATATGTATATTTTTTTGAGTGTGTGAAAAATTCCTGAATCTGTTAAACATCATTTGAGGAATATTTGAAAAAGAAATTCAAAGGAAGGCTAATAAATTTGACTATCTGTATACTGTATGTTTGCAATTTGTTTTCGTAATCAGGCTCGCACCAGTCATCGGCCTCCAAATATAAAGTGTTATCAGATATTGGTATGAGCCAATATTTCCAAAAACATGCCTTATACGTATAAACTGGCGCATGTGTTCATATCAAAAATGTTCTGTATGGGCCTTTTTGTTTGGTACAGTCACATGTGGAAACAAACAAAATTAATGTCTGGACAACTGTTGCAAACAATTTATATGTTGAATTGTAACAAACAATAGAATTTAGTAATGTGCTTAATCAGTTTGTTTAAATTTAGCACAAACATTTTTTACAAACACTTTAAAAAAATGTGTAAATCCAAGGAATAATCTTTGAATCCTTTCCCAGATGTTGTTTTTACCACTACACACTCTCAGAAATAAAGGCATGCAAGCTGTCACTGGGGTGGTACCTTTTCAAAAGGTATGAATTTGTACCTAAAAAGTACAGAAGTGTTTCTCTTAAAACTTGTAGGTACTAATATATACTTCTGAGGTACCAATATGGACTCTTTAAGTACAAAGTACCTTTTGAAAAGGCCCACCCCAGTGACAGCTCGCGTACCTTTATTTCTGAGAGAGCATTTGTGGAAATTAATTATTTGCAACTGCTAACTTTATTTTAACAAGCCTTACATCTACATGTTTATATTTTGATCTCTTGTAAAAAAAATATGTTATATACATAAAGAGAAATCCATTTCACAGTATTTCTGATTATATATTTCACCTGGAAAACTAGCACATGCTGTATACACGCCTGCATCTAACATTATTAAAGTTCTCTCACTTCAAGCACAGCTCATGGTCAAATCCGACACATATGATGTCATCTACATGCGCATTTCCGGCAGCATCGAGGAATCTCAGCCTTGCTTTCATTAATAGCATGTTCTACACGCTTCAGCGCTTACAGTCCTCTGTCCTTGAAACAAGCAAACAAACACACACACAAACAAACACACACACACTGTTTCCTCTTCTCCGAGATCCAACAGGCCTTTCTGTGACCTTGGCATTCACAGCCCACAATGTGCAAGATTCGCTGAAGAGCAAAGTGAAATGGCACGGCTAAGATTAGCCTTGTACTTCTGATACAGAACACGAAAACTAAAGTGGAAATGTAAGTAGGGAGCTCTCGATTCCTCATGTCAAGGGTATTTTAGTCAGCAGTGGGCGGAAGCTGCTGGAAACAGTAAGAAAATACATAAAATGAGATCATCATCTAGAGATGGATCAAAATCATAAGATGTTGAGCTGCAGATTGATTTGCATTTTAATGAGCAGAGATAGTCAATCGAAGAAATACAAGTGCTTTCACACTTAGATGTTTGTTTCGGAGCCTGGCATATTTGCCCCCTTAGCGTGGTTGGTTTGGGCATATGTGAACAACAAAGTCGCGCTCAGATCCATGCCAAAACAATCGCCTGAATGAGGTGGTCTGAGCTTGGCGATTCTTTATTCATGCACTATCATTTCTCCCTCTCACACTGTAAAAAATGCAGGATTCCACGCAATTCATTCATGTTGTCCAACAAAATAGATTAAGTATCTTAACACTTTTAAAAAATTTATGTGGGTTTAACATAAAAAAATAAGTTGTCCCAATGAAATCTCAAGAATTGTGTCGTTTCAGCTCATTTTAATTAAATTAGTTTGAACAAGTTACATAATATGTATTTTTTTGAGTGCACATTTTTGCTTGGGGACCCTTAAAGGGTCACGAAACATCTTTTTTTGAGATGTTAACAGTCATATACAGTTGAAGTCAGAATTATTTGCCCCCCTGGATTATGAGCCCCCCTGTTTATTTTTTCCCCCAATTTCTGTTTAACGAAGAGCAGATTTTCTTCAACACATTTCTAATCATAATAGTTTTAATAATTCATCTCTAATAACTGATTTATTTTATCTTTGCCATGATGACAGTAAATAATATTAGACTAGATATCTTTTAAGACATTTAAAGCTTAACTAGGTTATTAGTTAAGGGTTAGGGTAACCTAGGCAGGTTAGGGTAATTAGGCAAGTTATTGTATAATGATGGTTTGTTCTGTAGACTATCGAAAAAATATATAGCTCAAAGGGGCTAATAATATTGACCTTAAAATGGGTTTTAAAAAATTCAAAACTGCTTTTATTCTAGCTGAAATAATACACATAAGACTTTCTCTAGAAGAAAAAATATTATCAGACATACTGTGAAAATTTCCTTGCTCTGTTAAACATCATTTGGGAAATATTTAAAAAAGAACAAAACAAAAATCAAAGGGGGACTAACAGTTCTGACTTCAACTGTATGTGTCCCACGCTGCTATAAACACTACGAGGACACGTATATTTGACTAAAAAGTCAAAATTGTTTGTTGTTTGCAAATTCGTTTTTCCGGTTTGAAAAGAAATGTTGAAGCTGCATCACGCCGATTAGATCCTTGTGTAAAATGCAGCGTGTAGATTGGATGTCTGTACAGGTGGGTACAACATGATGTCTTTGAGCTTTTATCATTAATTCAGGAGAAAGACTGGGTTCGAAACAATCAATGCGCTCTATTGTGAATGAGGTGCAACTTCTTTATATGTATGATACAGCTTCGAAGTCTGATACAGTGTTCAGAAGGCAGAGAGACACCACGTTGTGTTGCAGACCGTAATTAAACAAGAGGAAGAAGAAGAATAGTTCGGAGGGATGGGTCATCAGTGTTGCGTTTATAAATGTGCCGCAATAAAGGCTTTGTTTCCATTTCCTGGCTATGAGAGCGCAGCTGGACTCACGTGTGGATATCTTACTGTTTGTAAGAAACATTTTTTTTCCCTGAAATGGTGAAATCCGGTTTTGCCGCTCGTCTCCTTTCAACAAAAGACACAGTTCCAGTTGGTGCTGATAGTCCTGTCGCTACAGATTTGGTAAGTGTGTGATCGGTGTTCTTTGTTTATGTTTATTCACATGACAAAGTCAGTTCGTGTCATCCGCAGTACTCTTTCAGTTTTAAAGACATACCTTAATCAAAATTATTTGGTTACTAAATTTAAAGTACACTGTAAAAAATAAATACGTAAAATTTACGGTAAAAAAAACCAGCAGCTGTGGTTGCCAGTACTTCCCCTTTAAAAATACGGCACAAATCGTAAAAATTTATTTCTAATTTTTACGGTAAACTACCGTATTTCATTAATTTATAGAGGTAATATGTCTGTATTTTGAATTACCAACCTCTACACATCTTTGTTACACAGTTAGACACTTTAACACAGCCATATGCTGGTAGTGATGAGTAAGTTACATAATGAATCAAAGCTCATCACAAACTACTTTTCCCACAAGCAGAACAGTGTATCAGTGTATAGAAGGTGCTCAGTGTCATTCACACAGCTACTAAACACACCAGTATGGTAACACACATAAAATTAAAGTCATGAAATAAACATCGTTTATCAACATTAGATGTAAGATAAATCTCTAATGTACATCACTGATGGGGAAACAACTTAAAAGATCCACAGTAATGTCAACAACAAGCATAAAGTGATGTGCCATGCAGGGAATTCTGGGAAAGTCAACTTACGGTTATTCACCGTATATATTAAGGAAACATATTGTTAACCAGGTTACGGACTTTTGCTGTAGCATTTTTACAGTTTTTTACTGTTGAAATCACGGCCAATTTTTCCAGTGTACGTTAATATTACTACAATATTATGGACTGAAAGATCCGCTGTAAATGCTGCTCTCAGAGTGTAAGCATGTAAACACAGCAATCAAACTATTACCGTCGTGTAGGATTATCGCCGCATTTTGTGACAGGAAGGTCTATACACACATGGCTTTGTGCATAGAGAAATGCAGAGTTTTTTTTCTCCCATACACTGTGCGGTCAAACATTCTATTAAAACACTGTTCCAGAAGTTCCTCGCATCCAATATCTCATTTGTACGGTGGCCGGGAGGTGCGACAACATTACAAAGTGTGAAACACTGTTAGGAAGCTCGAGACAAATTTACATTTTAAAAAACATTTTACCTGTCTTAAGACACAATTACATAGGAAAAACGATTTTACCAAGGACAAACAAATTTACATTTTAGAAAAAAATTAACAAGATGCAAAACACTTTTACCAGTCCTGAAACAAATTTACAATGACAGATTCTTTACAGAAAAGGAATGTACCACACACGAGAAGTAAAGCGGAATGTACCACACACTGGAAGTGATGCGGGGAAAAGTGTTGTCGTTGTTGGTGAGCGTGGTAAATTCGTGCTGTAAAGTACATGGCGTAAATAATGTTTATGGTGACTGAACATGGACTGCGGTCGAGGGTTGTTTTGCCCTTTTTGTCGTAAACACATGAGCAGCTTAACGCAGTTTTGTTTTACATGTAGTCGGTGTTTGGAGTTTCTAAAGGACGCAGACCAGACGGAAACACCAGACATACTGCGTCAGTGAGTTCAATATTTTAACGAGGGCCACTCGTACACTATAATCGTGGACATGATGTCAAGTCTACACGGTGTAAACATCAGATTGAGGACTCTGAGTAAACTGAATGAAGCCGGTGTTACGGTTTAACTGGTGACTGTGTTAACTGGGGACCCTTTCCAGATATAAACTGTTCACGTTTGCAGATTGGCAGATTCGTCACTTTTTCACTGCAGCAAAACATGCCCATACCAAATAAATATTCTTATATTACTTGGTGTTAGTGTCATTGTAAACTTTATTGATTTTAATAATAGTGTGGCAGAACAGTTTATAACCAAAATTAATGCAAAGGAATAATTATAATTGACATGTCATCAACGGGATTCGAACCCAAGTCATAAAGTTCAGCACACATATCAACCAACTTATCTAACTGAGCTATTCCAGAGCACATGTTGAGACAGCGTACTTGCGTTTACATGTTTCTACAACTCTCACCCTGATATTTTCTCAGAATGGCTCTAATATGTTTTATCGCAGTTGGTCAAACCATGATTTTTATAGTTGTAGACTCGTGTTAACCCGTGCCTTTGGACTCGTGTTAACCTGTGTCTACAAAGTCACATACGAGCTGATATTTTCCGGTGTGTGGTACATTCCGCGTCACTTCTGGTGTGTGGTACATTCCCTTTCTATAAAAAAATCTGTCTTTGTAAATTTGTTTCAGGACTGGGAAAATCTTTTTTCCAATGTAATAGTGTCTTCCAAAATGTAAATTTGTCTTGAGCTTCGTAAAAGTGTTTCACACTTTATAATGTTGTTTCGCACTTCCATGGCTCTAAAACTTAAAAATTGAGGATCAGCTCTAAAATATGTGCTCTGAATGCCATAAGCCAAGTGCATCGATCAAAATCCATCAGTTTTGCAGTATTTTTGCGCAGTTTACAGAATCTAATAACAGCCCGACTCTTCATGCCTATTTAACAATACAAGAGCCCTTTGGGGAGCTGGATGTGTTCCATTCATCAATATATAAGCATTTATCAGGAGGCATTTCTTTTGTGGATACGTTCGTTTGTTTGTATAGTGAAAAATTGTTTGCATCGATCCTCCCTTAGGGTAAAGGCAAAATGACTCTTAAACAGATTTTTAAAGAAGGCTGTACTTTAAAGGCATGCTCAATACTGTTGTTTACACTTATATACACTTATATTTTAATTTGCTGTGAAAATGAAGTGCACACTCATGTTGTTCAGTGTAACTTTATTCTGATGAAGTTATTTTAATGTAAACAATGTTTACATAGTCATGCAATTACTTTGCAGGTGACTTCAAGTTCACTAAAATAATTTTATATACACAGAGATCTTTGCACGGTTTTAAAATTCAGTATATTTGGTTTATCCTGAAGGTAAACAATGAGCCGCCTTCACTAAAGCTCTAAAATAAAGAAGGCCAATTTAATTTCAATCCTCAAATCTATTTTGCATGCACTCTCTTAAATAAAGGTACAACATCTGTCACATTTGTGTTGTAATATTTTGTATTACTGCACCTCACATTTGTACTGTGCAGCTCACAGTAGCTACGCTTTCATTCCCTTATTTTTATGCACAAATAAAATTGATTAATGGAAACGCAATGATGTGCATACATTTTGAAAATGTGCATAAAAATGTATGTTCACATAACTAAGTAGGATACTTTTTATTCGATACGAATAGATATGATGGAAACACTTTTACAGACTCCAGTATGGGGATTGTTGTGAGAGATCAGGTGATGATCAAAATGTGTGTGAATGGATAAACCAGTAGGCTGTGCACACAGTAAAAGATCTGAAATGAGATAGATGGATAGACGGATAGACGGATAGACATATAGACATATAGACAGACAGACAGACAGACAGACAGACAGACAGATAGATAGATAGATAGATAGATAGATAGATAGATAGATAGATAGATAGATAGATAGATAGATAGATAGATAGATAGATAGATAGATAGATAGATAGACGGACGGACGGACGGACGGACGGACGGACGGACGGATGGACGGATAGACGGCTGGACAGATGGACAGACGGATAGATGGATAGACATATAGACAGACAGACAGACAGACAGATAGATAGACAGACGGACGGACAGACGGACAGACGGACAGACGGACAGACGGACAGACGGACAGACGGACAGACGGACAGACGGACAGACGGACAGACGGATAGACGGATAGACGGATAGACGGATGGACAGATAGATAGATAGATAGATAGATAGATAGATAGATAGATAGATAGATAGATAGATAGATAGACGAATGGATAGACGGATAGACGGACAGACAGACAGACAGACAGACAGACAGACAGACAGACAGACAGACAGACAGACAGACAGACAGACAGACAGACAGACAGACAGACAGACAGACAGACAGACAGACAGACAGACAGACAGACAGACAGACAATAGATAGATAGATAGATAGATAGATAGATAGATAGATAGATAGATAGATAGATAGATAGATAGATAGATAATAGATAGATAGATAGATGGATGGATGGATGGACGGACGGACGGATGGACGGATGGACGGATAGAACGGCTTGGACAGATGGACAGACGTATAGACGGATAGACATATAGACAGACAGACAGATAGACAGATAGATAGATAGACAGACGGGACGGACAGACGGACAGACGGACAGACGGACAGACGACAGACGACAGACTGACAGACGGATAGACGGATAGACGGATTAGACGGATGGACAGATAGATAGATATAGATAGATAGATCGATAGATATAGATAGATAGATAGATAGATAGATAGATAGATAGATATAATAGAATAGATAGATAGATAGATAGATAGATAGATAGACGAATGGATAGACGGACAGACAACAGACAGACAGACAGACAGACAGACAGACAGACAGACAGACAGACAGACAGACAGATAGATAGATAGATAGATAGATAGATAGATAGATAGATAGATAGATTCTGTAGATTCTGTAAATATACTGCAGTAATTTTAAATACATCATCAAATGATTCTTGTTCTGCCATATTTTTACAGTAATATAGCTGTATTTTTATTTTAATGCTATTAAACCACCTCTGCTTTCCATTGAGAACAAGCTGCTAACATCTAAACTCAACTAATACATCATAATTCAGATTTGATTAAATATGATCTCACTGAGGACTCTATTAACAACATGTGGCTGAATGACAGGAACTTCTGGAGGAATAACTAGGAGGGTACATTTCTTTGCTCATTTTCCTCCAGCAAGACTTATCACAATCTTCCCAAACAGGGCTCAGGAAGCGTCTCTTGTGGGATCCGCCTGGGAAGGGAAATTAAAAAATGAAATTAATCTGACCTTCTGGAGAAGGAAGAGTTTCTCGAAGCAAGCGCCGCAAAATAAGTGATACCAATCTGCACCTTTTCCCACTGAGAACCCTAGAGAGGGATCACCGAGTGCACTTCACTCCCTAGAGCTCTCTCTCACATCTCCTTCTCACACACACACAAATACACGCAGACACACACACGCGCACACAACACACACACACACGCGCAGACCACACGCGCAGACACACACACGCAGACACACACACGCAGACACACACCGCAGCCACACACACACACAGACACCACCAGACAGACGCCAATCACATTCAGTCAGAAAAAATCCACCTTCTGCCACTTTTGCAAAAGATCAACTAGAAGTCAGTTATTATTTGTTGCTCTTACAATTGGGAGTGTAGGTACATGCAAATACACATACACTTGTGCATTGTATCATTAAATATGTAATAAATGCATATAAATATATTATTAACAATATATTAATTTAAACTTCAAAAACTTCCAAAGGTCAAAGAACTCTTAAAGGACAGTATGTATTTTGCATCACAGGTCAGATTTGTCCATTTTTTACTCCTATTAAGCTCACGGCCGGACTTTTCTAGACAGAAGCCAGATTTAACACCCATGTAACAACCTCTGAACGAGACTCCGTCAGGAACACATGTAGTTCATAATCTGCTCAATAACCTTTACAATTCTGACCTCTTCTTGATGAATTAAAATGTAATGCAGATTTAACTCAAGATTCTGCTTCTTCTTCTTCTTCTTATTAATATAACAATATAACGATGATAATAATAACAACAACAACAACAACGATAATAATAATAACATTAAGAATGATCATAATAATAAGACTAACAATAAAAATAAAAATGATATAATAATAACCATATTAATAACAATGATATAATAATAAGATGATAATAAGATGATAATAATAATAACAATAACAACAATAAACAACAACAATAATGATGATAATAAGAATAATAATAATAATAATAATAATAATAATAATGATAATAATAACCATAACAACAAAAAAATAATAATAATAATAATAATAATAATAATAATAATAATAATAATAATAATAATAAAGATAATAATAATAATAATAATAACAACAACAATAAAATAATAATAATAATAAGAATAATAATAATATAATAAAAAATATAATATAATTAATATATATAATATAATATAATATAATATAATATAATATAATATAATATATATATAATAGTATAATACAACAATAAAATAATAATAATAATAATAATAATCATATAATAATAATAATAATAATAATAATAATAATATAATAATAAATATTATTATTAATAAATATATAATAACAACAATAATAATGATAATAATAATAACGATAATAATAATAATAATAATAATGATAATGATAATGATAATGATAATAATAAAATAATATAATGCAATCCAATGCAATGCAATACAATACAATACAATACAATACAATACAATATAATATAATATAATATAATATAATAATAATATAATATAATATAATATAATAAAATTATATAATAATACTAATAATAATAATAATAATAATAACTAATAATAATAATAATGATAACGATACTAATAATAATTCAGTTGGCATCTCTTTGTGGAGTTTGCATGTTCTCCCAGTGTTGGCGTGGATTTCCTCCAGGTGCTCTGGTCCAAACACATGCGCATTGGGTAGCTAAATTGTCTGTAGTGTATGTGTGTGAATGAGTGTGTATTGGATGTTTCCCATCCGATGCGTTGCAGGCTAGAAGGGCACCTGCTGCGTAAAACATATGCTGGATAAGTTGGCATTCCATTCCACTGTGGTGACCCCAGATTAATAAAAGGACTTAGCAAAAGAAAAATGAATGAACAATAATAATAATAATAAATAATATAATAAATAATAAATAATAATAATAATAATAATAATATATTATAATAATAATATAATATAATAATAATAATAAATAAAATAATGCATTTTATTTGCAATACACTTTTTTAAAAACCCAAATATAAATATAAATGTAATAAAAATATAACACCCAAATCCAATAATAGAAAGTCTAAAATATTAAAACCGTACAAAAGAAACCATCAATTAAAAACGAGCTTAAATAAATAAATTCTTGACATAAATCAGGATGAAAAGAAACAGATTCATGCTTGTTAACTCGGTTCAGTCGCCCTGAATCATTAACTTAGCCAACACCCGAGAACATCTATTTTTATCATAACAGTGTGGATGGTTTCTGTCTCCCCTGAAGTGGAATATTTAATGTAGCCATGGATACAGATTTAAAGGCAGAGTGTAAAACACTAATGAGAAGTAATTATGACAGAATGATTAGTTCTCATTAGTTCTCAAGGCCCATAAAACAATTGTACAACCGCTTTTGTGAGCCATCTGTTGTGCTGGTTTGGTATCTATGGGTGTGTTTAATGTGTTCTGATGATTTCATTGTAATTTGGGTTCTTTTTTCTGGTCACAGTTTGGCGAAATAATATGCATGAGCCTCACTCAGGAGGAGATGAGAAATCATTCAGCATCAGTGGATATTGGTAGACGTCCAACACACATGATTAAAAACTCTGGGTTTGTATTATTTTAAGATTGAGGACGAATAAAATAAAATAAAATAAAATAAATAAAATAAAATAAAATAAAATAAAAGTAAATAAATAAAATAAAATAAAATAAAATAAAAATACACACAAACAACAACAAAAAAAGTATAATTTTCATTATACTTCTATTATTGTTGTTCAAAGCAAGACAAAACATGCAAAGCGAAGCGAAGCGAAGCAAAGCGAAGCAAGCAAAGCAAAGCAAGCAAAGCAAAGCAAAGCAAGCAAAGCAAAGCAAAGCAAAGCAAAGCAAAGCAAAGCAAAGCAAAACAAGGCAAAAAAACTAAAACATTAAACTCAAAACACAAAACAAACAAAAACAAAACAACAAAAAACAACAAACCAAACAATAAACAAAACAAAACAAACAATTCCGAACAAAACCAAACCAAACCAAAAAGCAAAGCAAACAAAAAACAAAACAACCAAACAAAAGAAATCAAAGCCAAAACAAACAAATGACAAAACAAAAAACCAAACCAACTCAACAACCAAAAAAAACACACCCCCCCCCCCCCAAAAAAAACTAAACACAAAACAAAAAAAACCAAACAAAGATCAAACCAAACCATGCAAATAACAAACAAAAACCAAACCAAAACCAAAAAATCCAAACAAAACAAAATATAAACAACAAACAAACAAAGCAACAAAAAACAAACCAAAAAAACCACACACAACAAAAACAAAAAGTGGTCCATATTGGGTTAAAACAACTCCACAGAAAAACTTACGTCATGTTTATTTTATGTCCACATCATGCATGAGTCACTGTTGCTGTATGGGTGTTCACTAACATACACATACGTTCCATATCACTCACTCACTCACACACTCTCTCTCACACACCTCTCTCTCCACACTCACTCTCACACACACACTCTCACTCCAACACTCTCTCTCACCCACACTCTCTCTCACACACTCACTCTCACACACACACTCTCACACACACACTCTCACACACACACTCTTACACACACACTCTCTCTCTCACACACTCTCTCACACACACTCTCACACTCGCATGCGTGCACATGCACACGCACACGCACACGCACACACCTCACGCACGCACACCACACACCCACACACACACACACACACACACACACCACACACCACAACACACATCACACACACCACACCACGCACACACACACACACACACACACACACACTAACGGAAAGCCTAACGTACTTAATGCTTAAGTAAATATATTTAGGTGTGTATCAGTCCGTGCAGTGTGCTTTCATTAGTTGGCATGAATCTGACCTGATTTCAGATTTCCGAAGTTCTGTTTATACACTCAAAATGTAAATGTTGGTTATTTTAACCCAACGTTGGGTCATATATGAAACAAACATTGGGTTCATTTTTTCAATGAAATGTAAATTACAAAAACAGCCACTAGCAGTCTGTTTATATAACTCACAGAGTATTATTGAGTCTATAAACTATAAACAATCTTGCGTCTTTATAAAAAAAAGTAGCACAAAAAAATCTCAGCAGCAGGAAAGTAATGTCACTGTAACATCATTAAAATACCTTCATATGATATTACGACTATAATCAGTGACATAAGCTTGACTTATAATCATTTCAACACAAATAAGCAAACCAGGACAGCTTATTTTCAAAGTGAAAATCAACTCAGCATGAGACTTCTTGCAATTAAAATCATTCCTTGCTTTGATTGAACCACAATATAAAATCCATGTGCATTCCGCATCAATCTCCGTCCACAATAGCATGAAAGCCAATGAGTAATTTCCGCTGGCTGGACAGTTGTGTGAAGTAGAAAACAGTGTTGGTTACTGTCCGGTTGACTGTAACTGATAAGTCTCTGTGGTCAGCCATCTCTCTGGCATTCACAGGAGTCAGAATCTAATTATTTTCTCTGCATGGTCCAACAAGCCCTAAAGGTTATTATTGTCTGGCTGCATGATACCCGACTGCCAGAGCACAATAAAAGCTGTTAGTTGCCGCAGAAAGCAGATAATGTCACGCAGTGTGTGTCCAAGTGGTCGACAGGAGTTAGCAGGTGCACTTGGAAAGTTTATCTAGGATCTACAGCTCCAGCTGTGGTGCACTATGCAGACTAGCATGTTTGATTTGTAACACACAGTAATAGAGGGAATCAAAGACATGCATTTGGTGATGGGGACAATATCAATATGGGATTTGTAGTGGGAGGAAATATCAATATGCATATGCAAATTTTGCTCAAATGTGGACAAACTTAACATTGACAATTTTTTTAAAAATAAATTTTAATTATACTATAACCATTTATTAATTCACCTACCCTCTGTTCATCCATCTAACCACCCACCCACCCATCCGTCTGACAGAGAATCAATCCAAGCATCAGGCTATTTGCTCAATTACCCATCTATAAATTCAACCATCCATTTGCATATCCAACCATCCATCCATCCATCCATCCATCCATATATTCGCCCGTCTGTCAATCCATCCCTCCAGCCAGCCAAAAGTCAATCCATCCATCCATCAACCCATCCATCCATCCATCAATCCATCCCTCCATCTATCAATCCGTCTGTCAATCCATCAATCCAGCTAAATGTCAATCAATCCATCCAATCCTCCATCCACCCGTCAACCCCACCCATCTATCCATCAATCCATCCATCTGTCCAATCCAACCATCCATTCATTCAACCCATCCATTCATCCATCCCTCCGTCTGTCAATCCATCCATCCAGCCAAATGTCAATCCATCCATCCACTCCTCCATCCATCAGTCAGTGCATCTATCCATCTGCCAATCCTTCCATCCATCCATCAACCCACCCATCCATTCGTCAATCCATCCATCTGTCCAAACCAATCATTCATTCATCAACCCCATCCATTCATCCATCCCTCCATCCCTCCGTCTGTCAATCCATCCATCCATCCATCCATCCATCCATCCATCCAATCCAACCATCCATCAATCCAACCATTCATCAAACCACCCATCCATCCGTCGAACCATCCGTCATTCCATCCATCAATCCATCCATTTGTCAATCTGTCAATCCATCTGTCAATCCATTCATCCACCCGTCCGCCCATTTATCCATCAGTCCATCTGTCAGTCCTTCCATCTATGCGCTAATCTATCCATCCACCCCTCCATCGATCCGTCAATCCATTCATCCATCTGTCCGCCAATTTGTTCATCAGTCTATCTGTCATCCTTCCATCTATCAATCAATCCACCCATCCACCGCACCATCCATCCATCAGTCCATTCGTGAATCAATCCATCCATCCCTCAATTCAACTATTCATCTGTCAATCCAACTATCTATCTATCTATCTATCTATCTATCTATCTATCTATCTATCTATCTATCTATCTATCTAGCTATCAGTCCATCCATCCACCCATCAATACATCCATCCGTTAATCCATCCATCTATCAATCCAACCAACCATCCCTCCATCCATCTGTCAATCCAACCATCCATCTGTAAATCCATCCATCCATCTGTCAAACCAACCATCCATCCTTTGATCCATTAATCAGTCTATCCTGCCACATAACGGTTTATGCATTCATCCGTTATGAACACATCCATCCATCCGTCAATCTGTCTGCCCAGTTGTCTATCAGTCCATCTGCCAATCGTTCCATCTATCCATCATCTATCCATTCACCACTCCATCTATCCATCCGTCCATTCATTAATCCATCCATCAATCCATTCATCAATCTATCAATTCAACTATTTCTGTCAATCCATCTCTCTATCAATCAGTCAAGCCATCTGTCCATCTGTCCGCCCATGTTCGTCAGTCCATCCATCAAACCTTCCATCTATCCGTCAATTCATCCATCCATCCATCCATCCATCCATCCGTCAATCCATCCATCAATCCAACCACGAATCCATCCATCCATTCATCCATCCATCCATCCATCCATCAATTCAACTATTTATCTGTCAATCCATCTATCCACCCCTCAATCCATCCATCCATAAATCCATCTATCATCTGTCAATTCGTCAATCCATCCATCCATCCTTTAATCCATCCATCAGTCTATTCAAGTCCATAAGAGTTCATGCATTCATCTATAATGTATACATCCATCCATCCAACTATCTGTATTTATTAATTTGTCCATACAATCTTTAATCCATACATCACAAACCATCCTTTATTCGATCATCTGTCCATTCATTATTAATTTACTTATCCATACATGCATCAGTCATCTGCAATGACACTGTTGAATGAAATCAAACCGGAACGTAATAGTGAAATGAGCCGCATAATAAACTACTGAAGCTGCTTTTTAAATGAATCAAGTCACTGATTCAGTTAAACTGAACCGATTCAACATCAAACTGAGCTGAATAATAGCACACTTGTGTCTTATAAAGAGCTTCTTTACAGCAGAATTGAAAATGAGTCACATGTCCGATTAAGCATGCATCATCGATTTAGTAGTTTTCCTGTTTATTACTGTTACTCTGCTTTAACGCAATGTGTACTGCATTAAGGCTACATAAATAAAGGTGACCTGACTTGATCATCAACATGTAACAGATGCCTTGCACCTGGAATGAAGCTATAAATTGCCCTTTTCATTCTGGCAGCGCAGCAAACACTAATGCTTAGCCTAGCTTTAGTCTGTCAGGCAGAGCAGCTCCTCTTTTGTGCCTTAAAAACACTGTCCTTCTCTGGCTGATTTAGACAGCATCTGTGTGCTGTCTGTTTCCATGCACGTCATTGTTTAATTTAGTCTGTATATCAGGGAGAAAACAAAACACAGCAGTGACAGCTGAGGCCTTTGCGGAATAATAGCCCTCTTTCTCTCCTTTTCAATCACTAACTCTTTTATTCAAGAAACGCTTAGCCGGTAAACACTGAGGTCAAGAGTTTTGAATCCCATTGAACTTCGAGAACACACAGAAACAAGACACACAGCAGCTATTTACTGCTCCTCAACACTGGAGCGTGAAAGAAGTTGTTATGATTATATTTCAATACCCTCTGGTGATAATTTTACATTTTTTCATGCACCTATCTACATACCTATCCATCCATCTGCCTGTCCAACCACCCATCCAAGATCCATCCATCCATCCATTTGCCAATATATTAAGCAATTTTTTAATCAATCAATCCATCCATTCACCCAGAAACCCATCCATCTATACAACATCCATCAGTCCCACCATCCATCCATCCACTCTCCAATCTACCCATCTTCCTATCCATACAATATTATTAATACATCCACCGATCTGTCAGCCTACCCATCCAAATATTCTTTTACCCAAACATCTATCTGTCCGTCCAACATCTACTGATCTATCATTCATCCATATTTTCATCCACTTAACTGTCCGTACATCCACCAGTCCATCCATTATTATCCATATATCTGCCCATCCACCATCCCATTTACCCACCCATACATTATTGATCCATCCATCTGTCCATCCACCCACCTATCCAACCACATATCCATCCATCCATCCATAACCTATCATCCATCTGTCCATCCACCCATCTATCAATCTATCTGTCCATTCGTCCATCTTTTTGCCAGTCCATTAATCTTCTTTTATCAATCAATCCATCGATTCAACCAACAACTCATCCATCTATACAACATCCATGTCCCACTATCCATCCATCCTTTAATCTACCCATCCATTTTCCTATCCATGCAACATTATTCATATATCCACCCATCTGTCAGTCTACCCCATCGGTCTATTCATTCACCCAACTGTCCATTTATTCATCCAACATCTATTGATCATTCATCCATATTTTCATCCATCATTATCCATATATTTGCCCATCCACCATCCTCATTTACCCACCCATACATATTAATCTATTCATCCATCCATCCATCCATCCATCCACCCATCAGCCACATATCCATCCATCCATCCATCCATCCATCCATCCATCGTCAAACCATCGTCTATCTGTGCATCCATCCCACCATCCATCCTTCCATATATTTGACAATCTATTAAGCATGTTTTATCAATCAATCCATTCCATTTATCCAACAACTCATCCATCTAAACAACATCTATCAGTCCACCATCCATCCATCCTTCAATCTACCCATCCATTTTCCTATCCATCAAACATTAATCATCTATCCACCCATCTGTCAGTCTACTCATCCATTCATTCACCCCAACCATCTTTTTCTTCATCAAACATATTTTATCTATCATCCATCCATCTTTTCATCCACCCATCTGTCTATCCACCCATCTGTTCATACATCCCTATAATCTGTCTATCCATCCAACAAATACTAATCCATCCACTATTCACCCATTTTCTTGTTCCTTCTATCCTTCCATTAATCTGTCTATGGCATTAAACTTCTTACTATCCAACCACCCAATACTGATCCATGCATTCATCCATCCATCCATCCATCTATCCATCCATCCATCCATCCATCCATCATATCATCCAACATTATCTATCATCACTATACATCTATTTTTATTACTCAACTCATTGTAAACCAGATCTGACAATCACAGAGCAGTTACCACTACACGAGCTTAGAATTAATCCAGGCAATTACAAAGGTTAAAAAAGCTTCATTAAAACAGTTTGCATCAAAGCTGTGTTAAGCTTAATCAGCTCATTGTAAAAACTGCAGAAGTGTGTGTGTGCTTGGTAGTTTACAATGACAGAAATTTGCATATGACATGAGTATTATCTACTGCAGGCATTTCTACATTTAGGTGATTTATGAGGACATGCCTGTGTCCTTGTAATTCAAAACTCTATAAATCATACTTAAAGGGGTCTTTTCACATCAGCATTTGCAGAAGGTCTCTTGTGAGGGTTAGTTTGGGGTAGGGTTGTGGTAAAACCATAAAAGAAGTGTTTTTTTTTTACAGTATAAATGACAATTACTCCAGTAGAGAGTCTTTATAAACTACCAATAATAATCTGCGTTTCTGCTTATGTTTTACATCTTCAATTTTGAAAACTCCCAGAGTGTTTGGATTTGGATAGTTTTTTGGGACCCAAATAAAAGTATAAAATGTTGTACCTTGCGTGAGCAGCTGCAGGGTTTCGAACCCTCTCTCTGACGCGAAGCTGAAGGACCTGCTGTAAGATGAACTGTCTCTGACTCTCCTGCATGATTCCCATCCGCTCCAGCTTACGGTCTGTGAGCCGCATCAGAGCTCGACCTGTAACAAAGAAAGTTAATAAGTATAAGACCCTGTAAAACCAGAAAACTGAATATTTTTGTTTATTCATCCATCCGTCCATCTAACTATTTATCTATCCATTCATCAATCCATCATTGAACCATCCTATACATCCATAGTCTGTCCATCCATCCATTCATCTACAATCTGTCTATCCATCCATCCTTCCAACCATTGTCAATTCAGCAGTCGTCTTTCCATCCATTCATCTATCTATCCATCCAACAGTCGTCTAAATATTTATCCATTCATCTATCACTGAACATCCTTTACCTCCATAGTCTGTCATCTATCCATCCATCCATTCATCCATCTATAGTCTGTCCATCCATCCATCCATCCATCCACCCATTCATCTATCAGTCGTCTAAATATTCATCCATTCATTCTATCATTGAACCATCCTATACCTCCATAGTCTGTCCATCTATCCATCCAGTCATCCATCTATAGGTCTGTCCATCCATCCATCCATCCATCCATCCATCCATCCATGCATCCATCCACTCATACACAAAATCATCAACCAATGTATCCATCCACCCATTTTTCCATCCATCCATCCATCCATCCATCCATCCATCCATCCACCATTGGATCCAAAAAGTATCACACGTTGCACATTTATGAATAATAAAACATCATAACAGGCATCACTCATTACAGTACTGATACCCATTTTTAAGACCCCATAACACCAGCTTGAGTATCACAATAACCTACATTACATGAACCTAACGAGATATGTCTTAATTAGTGAAACGAACCAGACTGCAAATTTTCCTCCAGCCAGAAATACGTTCAAGGTCAGATGAAAGTTCACTGGCATTTTAATCATCGCCTCGCAAATATTCTCCTCATGAAATAAAAGTCATGATAGAGGCTGTCGATGCTCCAGTTAACAGCTGCCATTTGCCACACAATGAAGTTAAGCCATTGTAGCATCTCACACAA
>NC_079453.1:49397531-49435031 GCF_903798145.1 Danio aesculapii
CCGATACACATCCATTTCGCACTGCTATATATACATCGTATAATTACTCATTATTTATATCACTGCCTTTTATTTTATATAGTTCAGTTTAAGTCATTACTTTGGTACCCAAAACAAAACAATCTTTAAAATGAATACAATAATAATAATAATAATAATAATAAATTCTTATTATTACTACTACATTAATATTATACATTATAGAACATTATTTTTTTAACAATTCAATAACCTACAATATTTTACAGAGTACTGCTCCTATAATTATATCCCTACTTCTCAGGTATATATGCATAATCACTCTCTTGTTGGAAAATGATAGCATATGGTGATTTGTTTATAAATATTCAAACCTTTCTTACTGATGTTGATCACTAATCACTCAGGAAAACCTCTTTGTACATTATAATTAAAACTATTATGGACATCGGTGACATTTTAAATCAGCATAATTACCAACAACATTTAACAGATTACAGAAATACAAATGTTAAATCCTGGAAGGCATAAAAAAATCTGGGTCAAAAACTAGACGTTGCATTTTGGTGCATGCACGGAATTAAATGTAATAGATTTTATATACAGTGCAAAGCAAGCATATTAATTGCAAGTAGTGTCAAATAAATTTTATGAAAAGTAAAATGTCAAAATATAGGTGAAATAATGTTCCACCATCAGATATAAAAATTGTATAAAAATACTGTATTCATTCTGACATCAGTAGTCGTATTACTTTTTTTCCCTTCATAATTTAAGTACAAACCTTATTTTAATACTTCATGAAATAATTCTTGTTCTTAATATATTCTAACACTTGAAGTAGCAAATCTCATTATTAATTAGTAGAGTATAAACTGCTTATTATTATTAAGATGTTGTCGGTTTATTAGTACTTAAAAATCACTAATTCTCCATGATCTTATTATTCATCTCTATTCTAACACCTAAATCCAACTACTACCTTAATAACTATTAATAAAACAGAAAATAAGTAGTTCATTGGGGCAAAAGTCATAGTTAATGGTTATTAGGAATTGTATAACCATTAAAATTAAAATAAATATCCTTAAATAAAAAGTGTGACCATATACTGTGACACTGACCAACATTTGAATGGGTGTCTGTTGTAAATCATTATCACAATCATAGTTTAACAAGCAGTATTATATGCAATTAATATTTTAATATATTAATGAGTAAAAACTAATCCTCATCATATTAAGAAGTGGCTTATTAAGGATAGTGTCTGTTTAGAAGTACTTATAAAGCTCATATTCTGCATGATCTTATTCCTCATCCCAAATCCCAATACCTAAACAGTAATAATTAATAATAAACAGCTGATTAGAAGTTTGATAAGGCAAACGTCATAGTTAATGGTTTGTTAATAGCAAGAATTGTACCTTAAAATAACGTGATACACATACACAATTACACCAAACAACAACATATGAATGTGTGTCTGTGTTAATTAACATCACAATCATATTAACAAGCAGAGACTGATTAAGACAGGCTCCTTTTGCAGTAAAAACATATGTGCATGACATTTTATTCAGAGAGAAAAAAAAAAAACAATTTCACAGCACAGCCTACGACAATGAAATATAAGCTCAGCAACAACCACCAAAAAAAATCCTTTTTATGTCTGAAATGCACCGCATTTCGATGCCATCTATATTTCTAAATAGAAAAAGCGAGGCGCTATGAGCACAGATGGGTCTCTTTAGTCACGCAACATTAGAAGCAGAAAATTGGAGTATGTGTGAGGCGTGTAGGTTGAGGTGATGGGGGTAAGGTATTTTAGTACACTGGTAAAAGAGCCAACTTCCCCTTCATTTGGCAGCGTTTGGCTGAAATGCCTCAATGAGGAGCAGAAACTCAGCATGCATTTATTCTGAATCACTGCCACCAGTGTATTGCTGAGACCAGAGGCAAAGCTGGATGACAAATAGACTTCTGTCGGGTATCATACAAGCCCAAATCAGAAAAAGTTGGGTCAGTATGGAAAATGCAAATAATAAAAGAAAGTAGTGATTTACAAATTTACTTTGACTTTGCACATAATATGAACATAAAATATTTCATGTTTTGTCTGGTCAACTTCATTTGATTTGTAATATACATCCTTTCCTGTCATTCAGACCTGCAACACACTCCAGAAACAGATGTGACAGGAATAGTTTAGGCCTAGTAATCAGGTAGATTGGTCAAATAATGATGTGATGTGAAACCGGTGATGTCAACAGGTGATTGTTGTTGCGGATGAAAGTGATGATGGGCAGCGCCATGCCGCCCTTAGCAAGATGCTGCCCTGGGCAATCACCCACATTGCCCATGCCTGAATCCACCACTGACTGTCACTTTAAATGCGAATGAGATTGTGCTCCCAGCCCCATTTTTAAGAAGGTTAATTATTAAGATAATTAACCAATGAAGTCTCCAAGCATTGAATGTTTGTTTTTTCTTGCATACAATGACAATAACATTTTTATTCTGTTCTATTCTATTCGATTCTGAACACCACTGCAAATACAATGTGAATATATATTTTTTTAATCACTCTAAAAGTTTAAATACCAACTATATGATAATATAATATAACTGGTAGTAAACAAATAAATCAACAGTACTCCATTATTTAACAAATAATAAACAAACAATTACTCACACTATATAAAGTGGCCACGATATCAATTGTTCATTAACACAACTTACAATTGAAGGTAAAATTATATATATATATATATATATATATATATATATATATATATATATATATATATATATATATAAATAAATATTTCCCAATGATGTTTAAAAGATTCAGGAATTTTTCACAGTATTTCCTATATTATTTTTTTTCTCTGGAGAAAGTCTTACTTGTTTTATTTTAGCTAGAATAAAAGCAGTTTTTAAATGTTTTAAAACTATTTTAAAGTCAATATTATTAGTTCTCTTGAGCAATATTTTGTTACCACTGCTATACAAGGGACTTGCCTAATTACCTTAACTTTACCCTAATTAACCTAGTTAAGCTTTAATTGTCACTTTGTGAAGTTTATTTATAAACTAATTTCGAGAGGAGCACGCGCTTATGATTGATAGTTATTATTTATTACATATTTATTGCCACATCTGCAACTTATGGCTATTTCGTGGCCAAATGGATATACATTAAATTATTACATGATAAAAAACAAATTCGTATTATACTAAAATTAGACAAATATATAAAATATAAATAGATAAATTTACAAAAAAAAAATTGATTCAAAGTTAAATATGATTTTTCAGTTCTATTTTTGATAATAACTGTAAAACTCTTCCGGGTGGCACCTTTTTAAAATGTCCATCAAAGTGCTCTCCTTATAAAATTTTGTCTAATAGAATTTAAACTTCTACATTCCAACAAAATATGTTTTATGATTGATAGTAGCTGGTCCCTCATTAGCTAACACACAATCCACCAATCAGACGATTCCTAAATCACTATAAGTAACCAGAGTATCTTACCTTAGCCATCTGCACCTTGAAGAATCCCCCTTTCCACCCATACTCCTCCCCTTTCCTTGTCAGGGCAGTAGAGTAGCCCAATGGGTAGCATCATTGCCTCACAGCAAGAATGTCACTGGCTCAGATCTCTACCTGACCAAGTCAGCATTTCTGAGTTTGCATGTTCTCCCCATGTTTGCGTGGGTTTTTCCCGGGCTCTCCGGTTTCCTCCCACAGACCAAAAACATGTAACATACTATAAGTAAATTGACAAAACTAAATCGACATCACAGACAAGCGTTTAATTCAGCATACACTCTCCATAGCTATTCATAATCTACATTCACCATTATCAAGCAGGGAGTTCTCGAGACCTACGTGAGCTACGTGAACTCCCCTCTTGCCCTGCAATGGGAGGGAGCCCCGGGCTCAAGGATCTCATGAGCTCAGGGCTCTCTCCTGGGACAGCATGCAAACTCTAGTATCTTGAAGAATATCTAGTCAAATATTAGTGCTGTCATCATGGCAAGATAAAATAAATCAGTTATTAGAAATGAGTTATTAAATCTATTATGTTTAGAAATGTGTTGAAAAAAATCTGTGAGGAAAAAATATAAAAGAATTAAATTTAACATGAGGACTATTCATTTTGCCCTCAACTGTACATTGAGTTAGTGAATATCTGCCTTTTCTAGTAACAAACACAGGAGACGACAGCAGAGCGTGTAAGGTGAATCAGAGGAGAAGATGCACACAGATGGGAGAAGAGTTACAAACGCCAGAGCATGAGGAGAAATGGGAACGCCGCCATCCCAAACAAATAACTGTCCAATAAAAACATTCGAGATGTTTCTTAGATGCGATTTCGCAGGAAGAGCGGGTCACTGGGTAACAGCTGTCCCAGCAAGATAAGCGTTCGGAAAAATGTCGTCTGCAAAAAAAACCCATCAATTATTGTGTTGATGTGTTGGCCATCTATTGTGCATGTGACACTAATAACACATGGTGCATCGCTTACACATGATAAAGTATCTTATACGAAGGGTTTTTTGGAGACTTTTCCCAAAACATCCCTCTGAAAGCTAGCCAAATGCAGGTTTAATCAACTGGAAAACTTTACATGGGAAAAAAATAAAGAACTGTTAAAGGGGAAAGAATTGTGAAATTTATTCAAAGAGAGAATGTCATGGTTGAGGTTAAGGAAAGGGAGCGAGGACTCAAATACGATACAAATTGGTATTATTAATTATAAAAATAAACGGTAAAGCAAAAAAAGAGGGGAAAACATCAAAACAAGACTTTGGCTGGGCTGGCAGGGAAGAGCTGGACTGGACTAGACAGGACAGCACACATCAAGATGCTGGACTAATGATGACGAACTGGCACAGGACAGTAGACATTAGAGATTACAAGGAAGAAATAGCTGACAAACAAACAGGTGAACTGAATAAACTAATAATGGGTAAACAAGGACAGTAGACGATAGACAGGAGAGCACATGACACAAAGACACAACACAAGCCATGTGCTCACAAGAAAATAGGACTAGAACACGCAGCCAATAAGAGAACTCTTTACATGTTCACATGAAACATGACACTAAAGCACACGGCCACAATGTAAACACCAGGGCACATGCTTTAACAACTTTAACGCCAACAGAACGCAACACACGAGTACAGAATAAATAAAAACACTTACCATGGACTCACACATGCAACTGAAATTAACTAGACTGAGAGGCAGAGAATAAAACAACATGATGCAGACAGAACTAACACAAACACCAGGATGAGAGCGTGCAACCATAGCACACCATACCTCGCTCGCCCACGTTGAGCGGGAGCGCACATGGCCCAAGTGCATCCACAATGGCGCTTATACAAAAGACGAAGAACAGGACAAGAACAGGATAAGAGTGCTTGACCAGAGAAAACTCGAGCAGGGCACAACATACTAGACAAGACAGGACTAGTATCTGGACCACCAAAACAAGAAATAACAAGACTGAAGTGGCAAAATCCTGACAGAGAAAGCTGTAAAAATGTTCTTGTGTCACAATATTGCACATAATAGTAAGAATAAATAAATAAATGAATGAATAAAATATCTATCCATCCATCCATCCATCCATCCTTCTCTCCATCCATCTAGCTTTCCATCTAACCATCCATCCATCCATCCATCAGTTTTCTTTTCAGCTTAGTCCTTTAATAAATCAGGGGTTGCCACAGTGGAATGAACCGCCAACTGATCCAGCACGTTTTACACAGCATGTTGCCCTTCCAATCATAACCCAACACTGGGAAACACCCACACAGTCTTGTACACACTCACTTTAGGTGAAATGGGTAAACTAAATCGTCAGTAGTGTATGAGTGTGTGTGTGCATGTGAGAGTGTATGGGTGTTTTCCAGTACTGGGTTGGTCCTTCGTTTGTGGTGACACCTGTTAAATAAGGAAATGAATGACTGAATGAATCATGTGCATCATTTGTTTGTTTGTCTTTGAGTGCTCCTGAAACGGCTCTTTTCATATGCAGAGTGGTGTATATGATTGTTAAAGTCTCTTCCTCCTCCAGTTGGAGCGGAGCCGGTGTCAGTGCAAACACCGTCGCTGCGCTTTTCTTTGTTCACAGCCTGTGTCGACTTATCTTTGTGCAACTGACAGAGAAACGCTTTTAAAAATTTAACAGCATCTTGCATTTCAGCATACTGATCAGACAGAAATAAACTCTTGGTATTCTGTTACTGTAGGACTGTATAGTAGAATGAGCTGGATCTTTTGATTCCCTGAACCATAACCTGGAGATTCACTCTGACCGGACCATTTCATTCGTTCATTCATTTTCTTTTCTGCTAGTCCCTTTATTAATCTGAGGTCGCCACAGCGGAATGAACCACCAACTTATCCAGCATATGTTTTACGCAGTGGATGCCCTTCCAGCTGCAACCCATCACTGGGAAACATCCATACACAACCACGCCATCACTGGGAGAACATGCAAGGAATGCCAACTGACACAGCCGAGGCTCGATCCAGCAACCTTCTTGCTGTGAGGTGACAGGGCTACCCACTACACCATCACGCCACCCCACCGCACCATTTGATTACAGTGAATCATTATCTGGAGTCTTAATCGGACAGGATCATTTGATTCAGTGAATCATTACCTGGAGTCTTAATCTGACCGGATCATTTGATTCAGTGAATAAACTGGAATCTTACTCTGACAGGAACATTTGTTTCAGTGAATCATTAACTGGAGATTCACTCTGACCGGATCATTTGATTCAGTGAATCATTAACTGAAGTATCACTCTGAGCGGATCATTTGATTAAGTGAATCAATAAGTGGAGATTCACTCTGAGCGGATCATTTCCTTCAGTGAATCAGTGAATCGTTAACTGCAGACTCACATTGACCAGATCAACTGAATCAATGAATCATTAATTGCACACTCGCTCTGACAAGATCATATGAATCAGTGAATCGTTAACTGCAGGCTCACATTGACCAGAAGAACTGAATCAATGAATCATTAATTGCACACTCGCTCTGACAAGATTATTTGAATCAGTGAATCGTTAACTGGAGATTCACATTGACCAGATCAACTGAATCAATGAATCGTTAATTGCACACTCACTCTGACAAGATCATATGAATCAGTGAATCGTTAACTGCAAGCTCACACTGACCAGATCAACTGAATCAATGAATTGTTAATTGCACACTCGCTCTGACAAGACCATTTGAATCAGTGAATCGTTAACAGCAGATTCACATTGATCAGATCATTTGAATAAGTTAATCATTAACTGGAGACTCACATTGACCAGATCAACTGAATCAATGAATCATTAATTGCACACTCGCTCTGACAAGATCATTTGAATCAGTGAATCATTAATTGCATACTCACTCTGACAAGATCACATGAATCAGTGAATCGTTAACTGCAGGCTCACATTGACCAGATCAACTGAATCAATGAATCGTTAATTGCACACTTGCTCTGACAAGATCATTTGAATCAGTGAATCGTTAACTGCAGACTCACATTGATCAGATCATTTGAATAAGTGAATCATTAACTGGAGACTCGCTCTGACTGAGCAAAAAACTGAAATATTATACCCATTATACTGTTCTCCAATAATCTGATGGTGTAGCTGTATTATCTGGCTGCAGAAAGCATCTTTTATCACTGATGATTATTCAAAATCATTACATATTCTGAAGGAACAAGATGGTTTGCCAACATGCAATTCTCAGATATTCCAGCAGCTAAACTACATGTATGTGAATGAATGTTTGCAAGCACGTCACTGATGGCTCTTTCTGAGACAGGCGTAAATGTATTGGGCCACTAGAAGGATCCTAGTTTTATTGTTTAACTCTATCTCTCTGAGGTTGTTGGACTGGTGCACTCATCCTCAGTGGTGATGAATGGACTCTCTCCATCTCTCTGTCACTCTGGGGACTTGTCCCTTTTACATGTGAACCAAAGCCTGGCTAATTACTGCTCTGACAACCAAGAGACGAGAGAGAAAGAGGGAGTCCAGGCAGCTCTGGGGCCTATAAAGATGGAAATTAACCTCGATTTCTCTGACAAAACTCTCCTGGTGAACACGCAGGTCTGTAGTGGAGGAACGCTGCGGCTGAAGGAAACTCCTCAGGTGATACTGGAACACACTTCACACAGTTTAACCACAGCTGCATTCAGCAGTCCCAGGAGGAGCTTTCAGTCGCTCATTCGTTATATCGCTCTCTCTCACACACACACAATCACACACATGCAAACACTCAAGCATGCACACACACAAACGCGCACACACACACACACACACATGCACGCACAAACTCCCACATGCATCAAGGCACACACTCGCTTGCGCGCGCCCACGCACGCACGCACGCACGCACGCACGCACGCGCACACACACACACACACAAACAAACAAACATGCACACACACACGCATGCACAAACTCCCACATGCACCAAAGCACACACTCGTGCACACACACACAAACATGCATACACATACACATGCACAAATTCACACAAGCACCAATGCATGCACACATGCACACACATTTAGGCACACACACGTGCACGCACACCCACACTCATGCATGCATGCACACACACATATGCACACAGACATGCACACACACAGGCATCATGAACAAAATCCCACATGCACACATATACAAGCATGCACACAAGCACCCACATGCACATGCACATACACCCTAGCACACACATGGACACACCCAGACATGCATGCACACAAACATGCATGCACAAACTCCCCCATACACCCATGCAGACACACATGCACACACTCTCACGTTGTCTCCACTATGACGTCTATCAGACGTTGGAGTTTGGTTGCCATACCTGACGAATAAATATCAGTATTTGACGTCAATATGATGTTGGTTTTAGATGTTGGGTCGATGTTGGATTTACTTTCTAACCTAAAATCGACCAAATAATAACATTTGACGTCATTATTGCACATCAAATTAACATTGTCCTTAGACGCTGGATAGACGTTGAATTTTGGTCACCTGACGTGTGATATTAACCTAATATTAACATCTTATGACGTTGTGTGCCTGCTGGACAATAACTAAATGCACTACAGAATGTTACGTTTACACACATCCACAAATTACATTTAAACGCATCAGATTTTTACAGTGTAATACTCACTACTCTTGAGTACTTTTGACTCATACTTTGAGTAATATTTACAACTTATACGTTTTACTCTGCTTGCACTACATTTTTAGGCAAGTAATAGTACTTTTACATTAGTATGATTCAGTACTCTTCACACCACTGCTGAGGACCAAATTATATAATACAGACACTAGGACACATTTCTCAATACTTCGCAAAATTCGCAAAACTCTTCACACAATTCTCCTAATCAACTTTCAGCAGTTCATTTCACATTCAAAATACACTACAACTACCAAAACACTCACCAAACTTCCAGAACACTAGCAAAGGTTGACAGCAGACAAACACACTTTTTCACCCACAAAACAATGAGCTAAAAACACTGACAACATGTAGCATCAGACAGTGTTTTCATGTGTAAAACAAGGACACGTCTCTGTTGATAATTGCAATATATATTGTTTATAACTGTGATAAATGTTACTGGAATGAATCAGACATGATGCAGAATTCCTCAATATTTTATGTTGTTGATTTATGTATATATATATATATATATATATATATATATATATATGTATATATATATATATATGTATATGTATATATATATATATATGTATATATATATATATATATATATATATATATATATATATATATATATATATATATATATATATATATATATATATATATATATATATATATATATATATATATATATATATATATATATGTGTATATATATAATTTTTTTTTTGTACTAAGTAATCCCAAAATACAAGAATTTGTACACACAGCATCCACTGACACAGATACAATAGTAATGCTAATCTACTCTGTCCTCTCCATTTGGCCACAGGTTCACAGGATCTTATGTCATCTAGGGCAATACACCGAAAGTATCTTCTGGAATGCATGATCCATCCCTGACAATCTTCGTCTTTCAGCCACTTCTCTATTTATGGCTGGGTCCATGTTTCCATCACAATACAAACCTATTCAGCAGTTGTCTCCTTTTGTATTGAAACTGAAAGAGTAACGCCTGTGTAGATGTTCATCTGCAATGAGAGTCAGCTGTGCCTGCTTAAACTGCATTTTTAGATGTGAAATATGTTTCTGTAAAATATTGCTGTTGACTTTTGCTGTCTTATTCAGTTTTGCATGATGTTATTGTGTTGAACAGAAGTTTAACAGTGTTAAAAAACAGCATGTAAGCACGTGCAAAATGTCCTGTACGTACAGAGATTTGGCAGTTGTTGTGTCTGAGTGAGAAAAGAGTTTGAGAGATGTAGTCATTGAATACATTTTGTGCCAAAACGATGAGAATCGATCCTCAGTTTAGCCTACATACTACAGACTTCTGTTGTGCTCACTGTGTCAAGAGTACAGGTGGGCATAGATTATTTGTTTTAATCTAGATTAATTTAGATTATTCTCGAAATTAATCTAGATTAAAATGGCTCAATTGAATTCTTAACTGGAGACTCACATTGATCAGATCATTTGAATCAGTGACTAGAGACTCGCTCTGACCGAGCAAAAAACTGAAATATTATACCCGTTATACTGTTCTCCAATAATCTGATGGTGCAGCTGTATTACCTGGCTGCAGTAAGCATCTGTGATTAGTCCAACAATACTGCAGCAGTTCACGTTTTGTAGTAATTGACATTAGTTTATATGCATATTCATGACTTTTATGACCTCTATTATAAACGACAAATGTTTCAATGTGAAACGTATAAGCGAACATAAGGTGAATGAAAGTCGGATGCGCTAAAAATTATGCAAGTGCCAGTAAAATACAAACTAACCTTTCTGAATTAAGAATTTAAGTTATTCATGCTTCAAGTAATTATTAAAACAGTCAATTAATTACTTGAATTCTTGAGTGTATACTCATCTGCTTCAATGTGACTTCTTGACTATATAAATAGTATATGCAGAAAAATCAGAGTAGAGAATTCAATTAAAGCACATGTATATCTCCAGTGTTCCTGTTGGACAATCCTAGGACAGCTTAATAAGTCCAAATCAGCTGAAGGAGATTGAACTGTTATCATTATATGCACTGTCCTTTTGCTGAGCCCATATTGATCACTAGATAAGAGCACAATGACATTTGGCATTTAATCAAAGGGAGGGCAGATAGTGAGAGTTACAGAGATGAATAGAACATAAGGAGCGACAGACAGAGAAAGATACAGATGGGTAGCGATGCTCATCTGTGCTGGCAAGAAGCCTACACTTGACTGAGAACATAACTTTCTGCTTAATTATTGCACAGAGGAAAAGCGGGGATTTTTTTTAAATGTGTTATAGTGCTTTCTTGCATTATGGATATGAAGAGACAACAAATATGAGTAAATGTTTTTTAAAAAGCTATACAAATACCCTTGAATTGGATTAAACCAAATTTGTTAATTTGGGGGGGGGGGGGGGGGGGGGGGGCTTCTGCTGGTTAAACCAATAAAAAGTGCAACAGTTAGAGTCTGAAAATAAAAATAAAAAAAATTAAGAAAAAATAAAGAAAATAAAAATTTCTGTAGGGAAACAACTGATAAACACTCAAAGACAAACCTATAGTACACTGAGGTCTTTGTATATAGTTTTGTTAAACTCATCTGTCCTCATTCATTCAGTCATTCATTCAACACAGGCTCATTGTGAAAACGTAGCCCTGCGGACGTTTCTGGAGACAGCGAATTACGTAGGCGGAGGTACGTATGACTGCATTTCATTTTTTTAAACGAACGCTACGGGCGGGGTGACGCTGTTCCTTTTCGCGCTTACCAGCTGATCTCTTACCTCCGTATGGACGGCATTCCGGCTGCAACCAGTTTGTCCCAATAGTGCGCCATGTATGTCGGCGGATTTGACATGCAGAGAGGAGTTGACCACGAAGACGGTGGTTCGAGTCCGGTGAAGAGCGGTTCCAGAAAGCAGGTAAAGACAAAAACAGAATCCAAAATATAAAACAAACAGGTGAATAGCAGGGTGAGGATGTGGTAAAATCTAAAAACGTGTTAAAAAAAAAAAATCAGACGAGGTCTTTTATTTTTTTGGATTGCTTTTGAAACGTGTTGGTTGGGTTTAGGGAAGTGGGTGGGCGGTTCAATCAATAAAATTGGTTGGGTTTAGGGAAGGGGGAGGGTGGGTCAGCCAATCGTTCGCTCAGTCAGTCAGAAAGTCTGTCAAAAAGTGAGTCGACAGCGACCTCTAGTAGGTTTACGCGAGAACAGCAGGTGCGAATGGCGCTCGCAAAGGAAATTTGAGATCTTAAAAAGGGTACACAGCGACCTCTGGCGGATTCGCGAAAACAAAAACTGCAGAAAAACGTGCCGCCGGGACGTATTTCGCAGTCTACAGAAACATCCGTGAAGGTACGTTTACAGAATGAGCCTGGGTTGCATTCTCCTTTTGCTTAGTCCCTTATTTATTAGGGGTCACCACAGTGGAATGAACCGCCAACTATTCCAGCATATGTTTTACGCCACGGATGCCCTTCCAGCTGCAACCCAGCACTGGGAAACACCCACACACTCTCAAATTCATGCACACACACACACTCATACTATGGCCCATTTAGTTAATCAATTCCCCTATAGCGCATGTGTTTGGACTATGGGAGAAACTGGAGCACCCGGAGGAAACCCACGCCAACACGGTGAGAACATGCAAACTCCACACAGAAACACCAACTGACCTAGCCGGAACTCGAACCAGCAACCTTTCCTGCCGTGAGGCCACAGTGCTAACCACTGAGCCACCATGCCACCCTCTGTCCACATTATTTTACCAAAAAAATGAAATAATTCATGTGCAAAAGCAGAATTTGTATACAAGAAAAAACTACATTACCCATAATGCCATACATGAACTCTATCAGAGAGCTGCAGTGAACAAAATTTGCACAAGAGATCTTTAGCTCCGCCCACTGCAATGAAACATCTCGAATTTCTTAATCAAGTCTAAATATGTATAATTCTGCATGCTTTTTTGTGGATGTGTATGTGTATGTGCATATTTTGCAAATGCATTGCTTCTATAGGTAAAACCAACAGCTTTAATTTAATAGTTTTATATTTTGATTGTGTAAGTGGTAATGCTAAACATGATTGTTTTTCCCCCTCATTAAAACTGTTCACAATACTGTACCTTTATCTATTTATGGTTTAACACTTAACGCGCTATCATAAACCCGGCACAATAAGGCACAAGATGTGTTTGGCAGGATTTGTAGATATTTTTAGACCAGCGCAACTATAATTTTTACGTTTTTTAATCCATTTGCGACTCTTTGTGGACTCATGGGTGTGCTGGTCTATTAGAGGTGTGCTAAGGAGCGTTGTTGGCGTGTTGCTATTTTGAGGAACTGAAAGCTGCTCTAAAGTCCAGCACAGAGTGCATTAGTTATGTGCCAATGCAGGTCCAAACGCTAACACATTGCTGAAAACACAGGATGTACACGCAAATATCCTTACAGATGAAAGCAATTAAAGGATTAAAATGTTAGATTTACGCACCAAAGAAGTGTCTTTAAAAACTGCAAGCGTGCAGGGCAAACTTCATTACTCTACGCACAGGATTAAAATGATACAAAATTATTGATTATTTTCTACATAAATACTGCCTCCATGCATCATCTCAGGGGGCTTTTTCAGTTTATTCATGAAAATCTGCATTAGTATAATAATATTATTAGCAGTAATATTTATTATATGCATATTTATATTTGTTTTGATAAAAAACAAGTGTAGTTTTGGATACGTCTGCATCACCATATGGGGCATCAGAACAGGACGTGTGTTTGTAATGAACCACACTTCGTTATTATTGTTCATCTATTCCTTTAATGGAAATTAGAACTGAATAAATAGCTTTGAAGCAAATCTTTGTGCTTAACAATGGAAATTAAACATGTAGGCTAATGGATGTCTTCAGTGGAGTGAGTTTCCACCGTTTCCTTACTCCACCAAAGTAAAGGAGTAAAGCAAAGTGAAAGTAAAGAGGCCGAATGGAGGAGGCTCGTTCTTTATCCTCACGCTGCAGATGCTCTGTTTAACTGTTTTCTCGCTTATGAAGCGTTCAGTTTTTACACTTACAAAGTCCTTCATATAAATAGCAAATGCGCCATGGAGCGACACAACTGACTCTTAAAGGGAATGTGAGATGAGACTCTGATTGGTTTAATGAACGTTATGCTCAAAACACACCCAGAACTCATTAAGAGAATAAGCTCAACTCTGTTAGACCATGCGCCAGGTCGCAAACCATATTCTTCCAACCTTAAAATAGCAAAAGTGGATTCGGACACACCATTAATGCTTTTGCGCCATGAGCTGGAGACTTTGCAACTTAAAACAGAGGCGAAAAAATACAGTTTGATAATAATAGTAGCAATTCCATACACTAAAACAAAAATGAGATTTTTGTGGGACAACTTGATTTTTTTCTGTTTTATCAACTTAAATTTGTAAAAACTAACAAGTTAACTTAATTTCTCCAAAGCAGCACGGTGGCACAGTGGGTAGCACGATCACCTCACAGCAAGAAGGTCACTGGTTCGAGCCCCGGCTGGGTCAGTTGGCATTTCTGTGTTAAGTTTGTATGTTCTCCCCGTGTTGGTGTGAGTTTCCTCTGGGTGCTGTGCTTTCCCCCGCAGTCCAAAGACATGTGCTATAGGTGAATTGAGTAAGCTAAATTGTCTATGGTGTATGTGTGTGAACATAAGAGTGTATGGGTGTTTTCCGGTGTGGGGTTGCAGCTGGAAGAGCATCTGCTGCGTAAAACATATGCTGGATAAGTTGGTGGTTCATTCCTCTGTGGTGACCCCAGATTAATATTGGGACTAAGCCGAAAAGAAAATGAATGAATGAATGAATTTCTCCAAAATCGATTGTGTGGAACCCAGCATTTCTCTTACAGTGTACTGGTCCAGAAATGCCACTTTAGGGCTTGTAACTATCAGAATTTTACTCCATATGCACATTTAGAAAGGCACTACAGTGAATTTGGATGCTTTGCCGCAGGCCTCCATCTCCCCTGAATGTAAATCGACAGCATTATCATTAAACTCCATCCCAAAAACATCATTCGAGCAAGTAATTCACCACAAACTCTTCACCTCCACATCCATCACAACACAACTGCTGTGTACATCAGCTATGATTACAGTCAAATTATTAATTGTTAATGTGGCCATGCATCAAAACCTTCGACAAAAACTCCACAATCCTTCACAACACACAAACCGCAGTGGTTTCATTCAGGCCACATCATGTTCTTATCCTCCAACATCACCACAATTGGATCTGATCTTTCCTCTCCATCCTTCTCCCCAGAATACTGAAAAATTGATCTGATGGCTCTGAATTGCATCCCTGTGGAACACTGCAATTTCAGACGCTCATACCTCATCATCCCGCTCACCAAATCACCGCCGCGCTGCAGAGGGCTGAAAATGTGCTGTTCTGTGAAGAAGCCGTGCTGAATCCCAAATTGCACACACACACGCACACACACACTGCTGAATCTTCAGCTGCATTAGACTCAATTTTGATAGGCATATTCAGGCTTTTACTTAAAATCAGTTACAGATTACAAATGACATCACAAAATTTGTAGTCAGTAATCTAATCTGTTAGATTACATATTAATGGTTATGTAATCTGACTACTTTTGGATTACTTTTACACTAAAACTTCATTCACAGCAATATCACTGCTACATGATAAACCTCGTCACTCACATGAGAACTGTACTTTGCAAATCCAGAGAGAAATGACTGTAAAATGCGCTCAAATTAGTGAGAACTAAAGCTAAAGTCTGATAATGTTCTGTACAAATTATGTTATACTTGCATATTTCCTACTTTTTTAGTTATGTATATCCCATAATGTTTTGTATGGCTGCCATGACAATTTAACAAGCCGTCTGCTTTCTGGTGTCATAATCAGTTACTGATTACAAATGACATAAAAAATGTGTAGTCAGCAATCTAATCTGTTAGATTATGCATTTACGGTAATGTAATCGGACTACATTTGGATTACATTTAGATTACTTTTTACACTAACATTTTATTTAAAGAATTATCACTATTAAATATGTGTTTAAAAAAATCTAGACGTATACAGTATATGACATTCATTCATTTTCTTTTCGACTTAGTCCCTTTCTTATTCTGGGGTCGCCACAGCGGAATGAACCGCCAACTCTTCCAGCCGCAACCCAATACTGGAAACCCCCAGACACTCTCACATTCACACATACACACGCACGCACGCATGCACGCACACACACACACACACACACACACACACACACACTACGGCTAATTCACCTATAGCACATGTGTTTTGAACTGTGGGGAAAACCGGAGCACCCGGAGGAAATGCATGCCAACATCTTTTACTTAAGTAGAAGTACAGATACTCATGTTTAAAACGGCTCTGGTACAAGTTGAAGTACTGACTACACTTTTGTAATCAAGGAAAAGTAAAGTACAGCCTTAAAAATTTATTAAGTAAAAAGTATTCATTACGGCATGTTTTAATTTCAATAGGTAAATATCCGGTTTCCCCTACTAACAATCATCTTTACGCAAACACATGTAGTTTTGGGCTGTTGGATCAAAAACAACATCTGCCTTTCATGTTCATACACTAAAAATAATTCAGTAGACCTGTCTTTCTTTATAAATAACGACTTACATTTTACACTGAATTCTGTCCAAAATATACTGAATTGAATATTGTTTATTAAATAAATTGAAAATATATGTTCTTTTGCGGGTGGGTAGCACGTTCGTCTCACAATAAGAAGGTCGCCGGTTCGAGCCTCGGCTGGGTCAGTTGGCATTTCTGTGTGGAGTTTGCATGTTCTCCCCGAGTTCCCCGAGTGGGTTTCCCCCACAAGTCCAAAGACATGTTGTATAGGTGAATTGGGTGTGCTAAAATTGACCGTAGTGTATGAGTGTGAATGAGTGTGTGTGGATGTTTCTCAGAGATGGGTTGCAGCTGGAAGGGCACCCGCTGCATAAAACATATGCTGGATAAGTTGGCGGTTCATTCCGCTGTGGCGATCCCAGATTAATAAAGGGACTAATCCAAAAATATAATAAAATGAATGTTCTTTAGCTAAAAATAAATACTTATCATATTTGACTGCCCACATTTTTTGTTTTTGCTTCAGCAGCTCTCATACAGTAACCCCATTATTTTAGTGCTTTTTTCCAGGCTTTTGTGGATATTTTATTTAATCAATAAACAATAATATTTAATACATTTATTCTATGATAAAAGCTACATACACAGGCGTGACTACAATCGACAGAACATGTGCATGATCTTTTTTTTCACATGATAAATTCAGGATCTTTTTTATTATATTTTTATTCATGAATTGCCCATTATAGTTACTTTTGTTGTTGTAAACATTTGTTAAAAATGAATTGAAGATTAATATGTTTACATGTAAAATCATATAGTCAATAAAAAAATCAATAATCAAAGAAACTGCATAAATATTAGAAAAATATTAACTACTAGGAAATAAATCTGAATGCATAACGTTACTATAAAGTATTTGATTGTTGTATGTACAAATCTTTACCAAAAATCACTTTTTTTTACGCAATATTAGATTGAAGGACTAGAGAAATCCCATGCAGTACGATCAGAGCCGGACAAAAGACAACCTTAAGCATTTACATGGCATATATTTGAACTGGAAAGTGTCTCACTTGTTTACCTGTGATCTGATCAAGCAAAGTGAGTCTTCTTACAGTGTAAACAGTCATGTAAAATTTGCCGTCTTCCTCTGTCTCATCTGCATAGTCATCTCAGCTTTCTCATAGTAATCTTCATAAACTAACCTACATAAGGCACGTGATAACCTTGGTTGAAAAAGCCGCACACGAAAAATAGACAGACTGCATCAAAAAGGCGCTCAAATTGCGCAATGACAAAAAATAATATAGATCGCGCCACCAAACACATGGAAACGAAAGCATCGAGGGCGATTTTTAAAATGTAAGGAGTAGAAAGTACAGATATTTACGTGAAAATGTAAGAAGTAAAAGTAAAAAGTTGTCAAAATAATAAATAGTGGAGTAAAGTATTGATTGATACCAGAAAAATCTACTTACAGTAAGTACAGTAATGAAGTGTTACTTCCCATCTCTGACTGGGAAAACATAAAAACTCCACACAGAAATGCCAACTGGCCCAGCCGGGACTCGAACCAGCAACCTTCTTGCTGTGCGGCCACAGTGCTAACCACTACGCCACTGCGAAGCCCCCAAGAATCAATATTAACATTTATTAATATCTCAAAATGCAGGTTTACCACCTCCCTCTATTTTACAGCATATCATTTTGACATGCTAAAATTAAAACTACATAAACTTAAACATCAGCAGAAAGATCAAACCGAGAAACTCAGTCTTATATAAAGTCCATAAAAAGCCCGTGTGGTTTGGCCAAGACCACCAGTGCGCAGCCTCCTCTACATCACATGTTTATGACTCTTATTAAAGTCAAATAAATAGAGCGGATGTTTCACCACACCCAGTGTTTTCTGGACGCATCTGACCTGCTCTGATTGTCCAAACACAAGGAGAGCCAGAACATCCCAGCTGGACTCATTTATCCTGAAATAAACACCAGATCTGTCCGAGCTTTTACATCCACAGATAGAGAGATCATCCAAATAGAGGATTCAGGAGTGCGCTATGATCTATTATAAGCTAATTCTGAACCGGAGGCGAGGCTACACTATCTCAGAAATAAAGATATGCTCTGCAAAAAATGCTTTACTTATTTAAGGTTTCTGTCTTGTTTATAGTCCAAATATCTACAATGTTTTAAACCAAGAAACATTTTTAGACAAGCACAAAATATTGTCTTGTTTAAAGAAATGTATTCATTCATTCAGTTTCCTTTGGCTTGATCCTTGATTATCAGGGGTTGCCACAATGGAATGAATCGCTAACTATTCCAGCATATGTTTTACACAGCGGATGCCTTTCCAGCCACAACCAAGTACTGGAAAACACCCATACACACTCACATTGACACACACACTCATACACTTCGGCCAATTTAGTTCATCAATTCCCCTACAGCGCATGTGTTTGGACTGTGGGGGAAACCGGAGCACCCGGAGGAAACCCACACCAACACGGGGAGAACATGCAAACTCCACAGAGAAACACCAACTGAACCAGCTGAGGCTCAAACCAGCGAACATAATATAGTATAGGGCATCACGGTGGCGCAGTGGGTAGCGTGATTGGGGTCAGTTGGCGTTTCTGTGTGGAGTTTGCATGTTCTCCCCGTGTTGGCGTGGATTTCCTCAGGGTGCTCCGGTTTCCCCACAAGTCCAAACACATGCCCTATAGATGCGCTAAATTGGCCGTAGTGTATGAATTTGGAAGGGCATCCAGTGTGTAAAACATATGCTGGATAAGTTGGCGGTTCATTCCGCTGTGGAGACCCCTGAAATAGAGACTAAGCCGAAAGAAAATGAATGAATGAAAATAAAATATCGCAATGCCTTTTTTTTCTATTATAATGCAAACCCTAACACACACACACACACACACAAAGGTTTGTTTTAGTAAATTGTGGGGACATTACATCTCTAAACCCTGTGCTCACAGGAAACTGTACAGTTTTACTTCCATAATAAACTCATTCTGTGTGATTTATAAGCTTTTCGAGAAATGGGGACATCAGCAATGTCCCCATCTACTTGAAATGCCTGAGTCATACCCATGTCGTTATACACATTTGTGTCCTGATATGTCAAATACACACACACACACACACACACACACACACAGACACACAGCATCTTCTCCCTGATCACACCTCCACCAAAACTCTGTGCTTAACTCATTTTCCCAGCCGCTCACTGCCTCTGTCTCTCTAATTACTGCAGATTAGAGACTAATATCTAATTATGCCTTAATACGCTATAATGCATTTTTAATGACAGTTCGGTGTTCCAGTCAAACTGTGGTGAAGCGTCAGGAGAATCTCAGGAAAGGTTTATCTGTCGTCGCAAAACGAAAACAAAGACTCACTCGGTAGCAAGTAACTAGGAAACTCAATTGTTAGTAATTTGGTCTCAGAGTATTAAAGGCCCTGTGAAATTAAATTACATGTATATTTTTGGGCAGTGCGGTAGCTCAGTGGTTAGCACCATCACCTCACAGTAAGAAGGTCGCTGGTTCGAGTCTCAGCTGGGTCAGTTGGCATTTCTGTGTGGAGTTTGCATATACTCCTGATGTTGGCGTGGGCTTTCTCCGGGTGCTCTGGTTTCCCAGTCCAAACACATGCGCTATAGGGGTATTAATCAACTAAATTGGCCGTAGTGTATGTGTGTGAATGAGTGTGTATGGGTGTTTCCCAGTATTGGGTTGCAGCTGGAAGGGCATCCACCGCGTAAAGCATATGCTGGATAAGTTGGCGGTTCATTCTGCTGTGATAACCCCTGATAAATAAAGGGACTAAGCTGAAATGAAAATGAATGAATGAATAACATTCATTCAGCTGCAACCCATCTCTGGGAAACATCCAAACACACTCATTCAGACTCATACACTATGGACAATTTAGCTTACCCAATTCACCTGTACCACATGTCTTTGGACTGTGGGGGAAACCGAAGCACCCGGAGGAAACCCACGCGAACACAGGGAGAACATGCAAACTCCACACAGAAACGCCTACTGACCCAGCCGAGGCTAGAATCAGCGACCTTCTTGCTGTGACGCGACAGCACTACCTACTGCACCACTGTGTCGCCTGAATGAATAACAATGATAATACAATAATAAACGCTGTTATATTTTATATTATATAGTATTATATCTATAATTGTGATGGAGTGTGTACAGAGGTAAAAGCTCCAAGCACATCTTTATTTAATGGATGGCCATACAGGCAAAGTCAAAACCATGAGCAAAACAGTAGCGAAAGGGGTAATCCACAAACAAAATCCAGAGAACAGGCAAAGGTCAGGGCAGGCAGCAAACACTCAAAATATCTAACAAAGAGGAGGAGCTACTCTACGTCCCACCCTCTCTTCATTGAGAGTCGAGATTATGTCAAACATCAAATAAAATGCACATTTCAAAGTACTTCACGGGACCTTTAAAGACCGTCTGCTTTTATGAAAAGCATGTACGCCTGAAAGGAACCTGCAAATCCTCGGAAAAGTCTTAAGCATTTCAGATTGAATGGAGGCTGAAACGTGATCTGATGAATATGTAACGATAAATCAATACTGGTTTAGAGGCTTTGCTTTATATTATGACTGCATGTCTCTTCAAGATAGGATGTATCCAGTATTTATTTTTTATTATTTTATAGTTTTTTAAACAAATAACAAATATAATGCATAGTGAAAATAAGTCAAAGTTATTAGAAGTTAATAAAGTATACCTTTTTATTAATTTTATGTATTCATTTCTAAAATATTATTTATTTATATTATAGGTGGGCATAGATTAATTTTTAAAATCTATATTAATCTCACCGTAATCTTGGAATTAATCTAGATTGAAATGGCTCATTTGAATTCTGCCGAAGGCATTCAGAATATGTGTGCTACCCAAATAATGACTAAAGTCTTTGAGAACGAGTTTCTCAAGCCAGGTGGCGCATTAGACCAGGGGCTCATCTCCTGTTTCCAAAATGCATCACAAACTGTTGAGAAACTGTTTAACTATGATAATTGGTGATGAAAATAAATGATGTTCAATAAGATGTTCTTGTGTTTACTAACTGTTTATTCAGTTAAACATGAATTTTGAACTGTAGGCCTACATACGTCGCGAAATGCTGAAGTTTTTTTTCTTTCCACTCAGCGTGCGTTATTAAATTCCATAACACTCTCACCAGTCCTTACTCCTTATTTGCGTCTAATACCCCAGTTTGTCACAGGGGCATGAATGAAATGTTCATGAATGAAGGTGGAACTGACGAACTGCAGTAAAAATCACCCAAAATTACAGGAAACTCTTCCATGAAAGCACTTCATGTAAACACCTTAAATATATTCTTGTCTATTAAGGCAAATAACTAGACTACAGATGTCCATGTAAGCGTAGTTAGTAGTGTCTTCGAAGTAACTGAAAGATCCAGAAGGGCATCCTGATGATTTGATTCAGACGGCTCACCGGTTTGACTTTCATTCACGGTCATTCATTTTAAAAAGCACCCACTCCATTTTATTTGTATATGTTTTACTCAAACGCATAAACTCTACAGGTGCCTGATAGTTACATGTGGAGCTAACATTAATCAGATTCACATTATTTAATGCAGCATGTTAACCCCGATAATGGCCCACACTAATATATATATATATATATATATATATATATATATATATATATATATATATATATATATATATATATATATATATATATATATATATATATATATATATATATATCCCTTCATTTTATTTGATTAATATTAAATATAAAAAAATATTACATTTTATTTTATGGCATTATGGCATTAGATTAAAAAAATAATCAATTTGTGTATATATTTTATTTTAGTCAAACTTTGTCATTTACGCTTTGGCCTAGCAAAAAATAAAATAAGACATCTAACTAACAATAATTCAGTCCTTATTGTATTATTATTATTATTATTATTATTATTATTATCATTATTATAAACAATGTTATATTTTATATTATTTTACATACTATTATATGTAAACTATTATATTAAAGATTCATAATAAATTATATTATTTATAAATATTTATATTTAGTTTATCACTGTTGTGCTTAATAATTGGTAGTGATATCACACATTAAAATTAAATAAAACAAATTAAATCTATTTTTAGAACAGTTAAATTTGTAAGAATAATATTTTATACGTTTTTAATAATAATAATAATAATAATAATAATAATTAATAATAAAATTATTACAACAGCTATTATTATTATTATTATTATTATTTACAACATCATCATCATTATGCAGTCACGTATGTCACCTATAGAATGAGATTTATTTTTTAGAACTAATTATTGAGATGAAGCCATGATCACCTGCTGCAGATTCTGGTGTGTTTAGCACTGCTGTCTTGTGATTTGGCGCTGATCCACCTCTGCGTACTCTAATGAAATGTGTTGCGATATGCATGGTGTGACCAGAGAAAGATGCAAATTTCATTGTGTCTCTAATTGGTACAGCCTGATGTTTATGAACTCATTCCTGTTAATTAATACTAGATCATCAAATCCAGCAGCATGCAGATCATATTTCCTGCATAAATTATGGCTAATTGGACAGTGCATCGCTCGAAAAGACAATCACATTCACTGACAATGCAGAAGAAGTGAGAGCAGATATAAATGCAGCATCAGTGATCAGATCATGATAAAAATCACACAAGAGCTTCTCATCAGGAGAGCCTGAAACTCAACATTTACAGACTCTTGATTAAAGACTTGAGCTCATCAGCTCTCAGAGTTAAAGCTTCTGCAGAGAAAACCATGATTATACTGAACACAAAACACGGAAAATCTGACAATCAGCTTTCTGACTTGCAGACTCTGTCTCACACACACATGCATGGACGCACATACATAGAGAATGAGAGAGACAGAAACAGACACGCATACAAAGTTTAATCATAACAGCTTTAAAAAAATAAAGATTAGTTGCATTTTGATGATTTATCTGATGAAGAATACAGTGTTATTTTACATTTGAATAATACTTAATAATACTAATTTAATGATACATTCATTTATTTACCTGATTTACTATCAGACTCCTCAGAAAATCGTAAAAAAACACTGTTTATTTCATTTCTTTGCTCAGATGCATTCATCAATGCTTTAGGTTTGTTTATTATGTTATACATTCTTTCCAAATAGAGCTATTCATAATAATACTGTAAGGTAAATTTCTATTCATACCACAATATACATCGCAAAAAAAAAGGAATTGCAATGTCATTTCTTTCCAACATAATTTAAGCCCTGACACACACACATGCACAGATGCAGACACACACATTTCAATAAGCAGGTTTACAGCTTGTATTGACCCTTTAGCGATTAAAATGACAAATAGCCATATTTCCCAATATACAGTTTAAGGTCTAAGCATTTGCCCTCCTGTGATTTTTTTTTAATCAAAAATTTTTAAGTGATGTTTACTCTCTCCATACACACACACACAAACACACACTTTAATAAACAGGTTTGCAGGCTAGTATTGACCCTTAAGTGATTGCAGTTGACATTTTGGTAGCTATATATATATATATATATATATATATATATATATATATATATATATATATATAGTAAAATATAATATATATATATATATATATATATATATATATATATATATATATATATATATATATATATATATATATATATATATATATATATATATATATATATATATATTATGTAATATAAAATATAAGACAGAGCAAGGACATTTTCCAAAGCATGTCATGTTATATTTTTTTCTGGAGAAAGACTTATTTATTTTAGTTTGGCTGGAGTAATTTTTTTTTTTAATTTTTAATTTTTATATTTTTTAAACAAGTTTATAAAAAACATATTTTTTAAAAGAAATCTCCTGTCATTTTGTTGACCAAACAACAATTCTAATTGAATTTGCATCGTAAAAATTTATTTAATTATTTATTAGTTAGGTTTTAAGTTCCTATACTCTCAAACTCATTCTACATAAACCTGCAGATATTTGACAATAATAATAATAATAATAATTATTATTATAAAACAGAAATAGCTAATGAAGTCAAAAAGTTAGAAGATTCTGTCTGGCCCTGTTAATCACACACACACACAACACGCACAAACACACACACACACACACGCACGCACACACACACCTGTGATGTCGTGCTGTTTGAAGGAGTCACTGTAGACCTGGTGTTGATTAGGACAGTGTTTCTTCAGCCATTTACACACGTCCTGCTGACTCCACAGCGCCACCGGTTTGGACAGTTTCACTGTTCCTGGCTGGAGGACAGAAACACAACAAAACATTACTGCAAATCGAGCATTACTGCAATCTGGATTTAAAAGGGCACAAGTCATGTTTAAAGTTAAGAATAAATTACTTCTGGAGAGCATACAAAAAAACAAAACAAATCAAAGAAATGAGTGGGTGGATGTAATAGGCAAAAACAAAAGTTGAAGGTATTGAAGGGATGACTTAAAAAATGTATGTGCATGGGGTGAAATCGAAATGAAGAGTTTGAAAAAAAGATGTTAAAACAGTGGATGGATGGATGGACAGATGGACAGATAAGTGGAAGGATAGATGTTAAACAGTAGACAGACAGACAGGCAGACAGATGGATGGATGGATGGATGGATGGACGGACAGGTAGATAGGTAGAAGGGTAGGTGGATGGATGGATGGATGGATGGATGGATGGATGGATGGATGGATGGATGGATGGATGGATGGATGGATGGATGGATGGATGGATGGATGGATGGATGGATGGATGGATGGATGGATGGATGGATGGATGGACGGACAGGTAGATAGGTAGAAGAATAGGTGGATGGATGGATGGATGGGTAAAAACATGTGAAACAGTAGATAGATAGACAGACAAACAGACAGACAGACAGCTAGATAAATGGATGGATAAAAAAAGATGTTAAAAAGTAGATGGATGGATGGATGGATGGACAGATGGACGGACGGATAGGTAGAAGGATAGGTGGATGGATGGATGGGTAAAAACATGTGAAACAGATAGATAGATAGACAAACAGACAGACAGCTAGATAAATGGATGGATAAAAAAAGATGTTAAACAGTAGATGGATGGATGGATGGATGGATGGATGGATGGATGGATGGATGGATGGATGGATGGATGGATGGATGGATGGATGGATGGACGGATAGGTAGAAGGATAGGTGGATGGATGGATGGGTAAAAACATGTGAAACAGTAGATAGATAGACAGACAAACAGACAGACAGACAGCTAGATAAATGGATGGATAAAAAAAAGATGTTAAAAAGTAGATGGATGGATGGATGGATGGATGGATGGATGGATGGATGGATGGATGGATGGATGGATGGATGGATGGACAGATGGACGGACGGATAGGTAGAAGGATAGGTGGATGGATGGATGGGTAAAAACATGTGAAACAGATAGATAGATAGACAGACAAACAGACAGACAGACAGCTAGATAAATGGATGGATAAAAAAAGATGTTAAACAGTAGATGGATGGATGGATGGATGGATGGATGGATGGATGGATGGATGGATGGATGGATGGATGGATGTGTTTCTTTAAATGTAAATAGAATTTTAATTATGTAATTATAAATTAATATATATTTTAAGTAGCTAACTCAACACTGAACTCAAAATCTGTTCTACTCAAAGAAAAAGTCTCCAACATCTCTGATTAGTAATTTAACAGCACATTTCTGTGTTAGCATGAGCCTCTTTTACAATAAATAGTATGTATTACAATTCTTACAATACAATGACTATATTATCCCTGTGGGAAATAAAGGATGAGGGGATGAGAATACTGAAAGCTGTTCTTTTTCATGAAAATATAAGAAAGAAAAGCCGGCGTTCAAGATTACACGTCTTCTGATGCAATAAAACACTTTAATGAGACACAAGATTAAAAGAATTCCTCATCAAAAACAGTTATTTGTTGTTCATTATCCTTGTATCGTAATCATTGCTTATACGCAAGTTGTAATTACTGCCTAACATGTTCCAGTTCATTAATCTATGATGTATGTTATTTACTTGAAGTAACCCCATGGGATTTACAGTAATTACAGATTTTTTCTTTACCAGCAATTACATCAAATCTCAGGGGGTGCAATATGATAAATAAATAAATAAATAAAGGGTTTTTCAACAAAGCCATTTCATTGAACAGCTACCGTTTGTCATTTTTTTGAAGTGTAGTGGTTGCCTAAATAATGATAAAGTCTCATTTTTGCTGTGACTTATCCCTTCAGGTTTAACTCGCTGATATATTAGTGAATATATCTGGCAAATGTGCTGATATTGTGATAAAATAAAAATAATGAAAACATTTAAAAAATTCAGTTTGACTCAAATGAAAATGGTTTAAATAGATCTTATTTTGCATTATGTAACTAAATTACTTATTAAGGTAATTAAGTTGAATTGAATTGAATTTTATTTGACAGATTTTAGACAAGCTGTACAAGTATCCCATACATTTTGATAAAACACAATAAAGCCCTGGGCTTGTTTCCATTGTGGTCCTCGCTGTTAAATAAAACAATGTATGGCTTCAAAATACAGATGATGCATAAAACAGACAGTACCTCATACATTTTTAAAACGGTAACAAAATAATTCACAAATACATTCCTTCATTCATCCATTTTTCTTTTCGGCTTAGTCCCTCTATCAATCAGGAATCGCCACAGTGGAACGAACCATCAACTTATCCAACATACGTCCCACACAGCGAATGGCCTTCCAGCTACAACCCTATACACAATCCAGTAACATATAAAATAAAAACATCCTCGTCCACCATGCAAACTAATTATCCTCATCAAGCAGCCATCTTTTGATTACTTTTTTGGACCTCCTTAAACCTTTTATTTCCTTGATCGATTTTGGTCATTTGTTCCACATGTTTGCACTTGTATATGAAAACATATTTCCCCACTAGACTTCTAAATTTAAATAAACAAATATTAAAATCCCAACTCCTAGTACTGCATGAATGCTGTTGCCTCACCATTTGAAAGTAGTTCACCAAATAACTATAGGAACCACATTATTAAACATTTTACGTATTGTTTAACATTTTATTCCCAGTTTTAAAAAACATACTCTCTTACTAACAGTTAACATGCCGAATTTTTTAAAAGACTCTGTGCAAATGTGCTCTAGGATGAGTTTTTAAAATTATTCGTACTAATTTATTTTGTGCCTTTTGCAATTTTTAAAAGTTACTTTTAAGACAGAATAATAATAAAATTAATTTAAAGGGCACCTATGGTGAAAAATCTACTTTTCAAGCTGTTTGGACAGACATGTGTGTAGGTAGTGTGTATAGACCGTCATATTGGGCTGATACAAACACAGAGTCCTTTTTTTCAATTTAACAACATAAAAACGGTGGACCAATTGGAGCGGTTTTCAGATCGACCTCAACTTGACGTAGGAGTGCGGTCCCCCCGCCCACCAATATTAATTGACAGGCGCGTCATCATATTCTCAGTTTGTTTTTTCACGTCCTCCATTTTCAGCGTGTGAGTCAAATCAATGTCACTGAAAGAACACCCTTGCTCTTTTTTTTAGATGTAAGGCTCATTGGGCTCAACATTCAGCACATGATCGCTCTAATCGGAATTGTTGTTTGTAACTTTAGGTGGGTTTGCAAACATGTGCACTTTTCATTGCGTCTACCTTAAACTTCAGCCGTTTGCATTTCTCGCAGTCACAGAAGCTCCCTGTGATCTTAAATAGGTGCAGCTGAAAGTGCGAGCGCCTTTGCCTCACGTGCTTGTCCATCCATTGGAAATATAATAACAAACTTGCCTGCAGGTCGCACACGCTCAGCACCACGCCACGCAGAGCCATGCATTTTAGAATTCTAAACATAGGTTTCTATTAGGGTACACACACCGACGCTTCAAGTTTCATTTTAAATTTGTCGATTTTAACTGCAGTTTGTCACTTCCACTTTTATTCGGAAACATTTCATGCATGCCCTCCATGACAAACGAGACATTGAATGAGATTATGAACTGCTGGAAGAGTGTAGTTTTAATGGAGTTTAATACCGCATGTCGTATGGGAGAAAAAAAAAACATCTTCATTTCACGATGCAGGTGTCTGTGGTGCTTCACTGACTCGGTAGGTGCAGAGAATAGTGTCAAACATCCGTGTGTGTATAGACTATCCTGTTGCAAAATATTACATGACAATAATAGTTTGATTGTAGTGTTTACATGTCTGTACCACACTTCAATAACGGCATTAAAATCAGCATGTCTTCCACATGTCTTAATGTCTGATCAGTTCGATTATGACAATCGAATTAATGAATTAAAAATAATAAAATATATATATACATATAAATATATATATACATATATATATATATATATATATATATATATATATATATATATATATATATATATTTTTTTAAATAATCGGTGTTTACATGGTTGACTCTTAAAGAGTATTATCTTAATCATATTAAAATCGGAGTAATAGTGTCCATGTAAATGTACTCAGTGACTACATTTTTGATTTACGTGATGATACTGCAATAAAGCTATATGCACTGGCTGTAAATGTGAATAAATATGAAATATTGCTTTAAATATATTTCAGATTGCATTATAACTGCATTAAAAAAGCAACAAACAGTATAAAACAGTATAAAATGCACTTCATATTATTTAAATGGCTTTAGACTAACAAAAAGCTCAATAAACAATGGCAAAAGGTCATTTTTGGGTTGTCGTCTTTAAGTTTAACCTGCTTATTATCAGAGAATAATTTCAGATTTACATGTGGTGAAGAAGTAGTCAGTCATTTACATATCAGACAATTGATTTTTAGCTGACCAATTACTTTAAATTCTTTCATTTATAATTGTGTTAACACTCTTTTAATTAGGCTGTATTAGTAAATGTTAGTTATTGCATTTATTAACATAAACAATGAACAATGCATTTATTGCAGTATTTGTTAATGTAAGTTAACATTAGCTAATGAAAATAAAGTAGTTCATTATTAGTACATGTTAAAACTAACATTAACTAATGAAACTTTACTGTGAAGTGTGATGCGGTTTTATTCTCATTTTATAAATTGTCTTTGTGTTTACTTACAATTGAACTGGCCATAAATCTGAACTGTTGCTTTAAATATTTCAGATTTCATTTTAATTGCATTAAAAATAGCAACAAACACAATATAAAATGCACTCCACAGAATTTAAATGGGTTTGAGGCTCAATAAACTATGTTTAAAAGAACCTATTTAAGTTTAACCTGCTTATTATGAGATGATAATTTCAGATTTACATGTAGTGAAGACTTATAGAAGCATAAGTAATTTGAAGTCAGTCATTTACATATCAGATCATTCATTTTTATATGATGCATTGCTTTAAACTCTTTGGTTTAGTTTATAATTGTATTAGAAATAGCAACGAGAACAGTCTAAAATGTCCTCCATAAAATGTTGCACAGTGTTAAACCAACAAGAGGCTCAGTAAACAATGACGAAATGTCATTTTGTGGTGAACTCTCTCTTTAATGACTGCCTCCTGTTTGAATGCCACTTCTTGCCATTTTGGTGCACTGTGAGCTGAATGCAGAGCGTCTGGAGACCATGCTGTTACAACTGAAGTCTGAGGTGGACCTACAGAATTATTAGCCCACCTGTATATTTTTTTTCTCCAATCTTTGTTTAACAGAAAGATTTTTCCAACACGTTTCTAATCATAATAGTTTTAATAACTCATTTCTAATAACTGATTTCTTTTCTCTTTGCCATGATGACAGTAAATAATATTAGACTAGATATTCTTCAAGATACTAGTATTCAGCTTAAAGTGACATTTAAAGGCTTAACTAGGTTAATTAGGTTAAAGTTAGGGTAATTAGGCAAGTCATTGTATAACAGTGGTTTGTTTTGGAGACAATACAAAACTAATATTGCTTAAGGGGGCTAATAATATTGACCTTAAAATGCATAAAAAAATAAAAACCTGCTTTTATTCTAGCTGAAATAAAACAAATAAGACTTTCTCCAGAAATACTGTGGAAAATTCCAGAATCTGTTAAACATCATTATATTTGGGGAAAAAAAATTCACAGGAGGGCGAATAATTTTAACTCCAACTGTGTATTTCGTCATATACACCTTTAGCAAACAGGCAAACACACAGACGCTGAGTCAGTAAAAACAGAGAGTCACAGCCCGGCTAAAAACAGCAGCGAGATCATTAACCCCGCAGATCTGCCAGCGCTGATGGAGCTTTATGAAAGGATTGATGAGCTTTACTACAGTATTTCACACTGCATCCAGAGTGCAGCCAGACTCCAATCCTGAAGACTTCAAGAAGAGCTCCGGCAGGTGGGAATCACTTCATCCCATTCCCAGCCAATTAAACCAGGATGAGCGACAGACTCAGCTGATCCTGGACTTATAGAAAAAGCTTTGGTGGGGGTGGGGGTTGGAGCTTGAGCATTTGATTCTAGGATTTTCAAAACAAAATCGCTCTTCTCTCTTAACAGCAGATGGCGCTCTAGGCTAGATTATAACAGTAGATGGCGCTCTAGGCTAGATTATAACAGTAGATGGCGCTCTAGGCTAGTTTATAACAGCAGATGGTGCTCTAGGCTAGTTTATAACAGTAGATGTTGCTCTAGGCTAGTTCATAACAGCAGATGGTACTCTAGGCTAGTTCATAACAGCAGATGGTGCTCTAGGCTAGTTCATAACAGCAGATGGTACTCTAGGCTAGTTCATAACAGTAGATGTTGCTCTAGGCTAGATCATAACAGCAGATGGTACTCTAGGCTAATTTATAACAGCAGATGGTGCTCTAGGCTAGTTTATAACAGCATACGGCGCTCTAAGCTAGTTCATTACAGCAGACAGTGCTCTAGGCGAGTTTATAACAGCAGATGGCGCTCTAAGCTAGTTTTTGATAGCAGATGGCGCTCTAGGCTAGTTTATAACAGCAGATGGTGCTTTAGGCTAGTTTTTAACAGCAGACGGCGCTCTAGGCTAGTTTATAACAGCAGATGGTGCTTTAGGCTAGTTTTTAACAGCAGACGGCGCTCTAGGCTAGTTTATAACAGCAGATGGTGCTTTAGGCTAGTTTTTAACAGCAGACGGCGATCTAGGCTAGATTTTAAGAGCAGTCGGTGATCTAGGCTAGTTTATACTCATAAATGCTTCTCTATGCTAGTGTTTAGGATAGTTTTTGACAGTAGACAGCACTCTAGGCTAGTTTTTAACAGCAGACGGCACTCTAAGCTAGTGTTTAACAGCAGATTTTGCTTTAGGTGAATTTTTAACAGCAGATGGCACTCTAGGCTAGTTTTTTAAAGCAGATGACAATAAAGGCTAGATTTTTTAACAATAGACATCATTCTTAACTAGTTTTTTTTTTACAGTTCATTTGTAACCAATTCCTGATTTAGGAGATCTGAAGTGTCACAACTGACTCATGTTACTAGGCCTGCACAATATATCACTTCACCATCAATATCGCAATGTGTGCATTCACAATAGTCCCATCACAGGAGATGCAATGTTGAATCTGAATTATAGTTGACCAGGAGCCTCAGAATTGTATTTAATTACTGTATTTATATGAAATTAATAATATCTTCGTATCAAATATCTGCATTTCAAAGCAAAAACATGATTATTTTACATACCACAAAGGCAGATCATTTAAAGTAATAAAACTCCAAATTTTGCCTAATTTCTTCTGAAATTGAAAACAGAACAATATTATTACTAACACTAAACATTTATGGATATTTGGACTAGAAACAAGCCTTTTTTTGCATTGGGATTATTCAATATTTGTACCTGAATACTGTTAGACTCTCCAGAAAACTCCCAGAAGATCTTGTAAAACTGTATTCATATCGCAATTAAAATACAATATCACAATATCAGATTTTTCCAATATCGTACAGTCCTATAGTTACACCAATCAGTGGTTATATAGGAAGGATCAGAGATGTTGAGCGCAGAAAAGGTGAGGTTTTAAACACACAAACACAAAGTCACAGTCCTTCTGTCCTTGGTATAATTAGACAATTCAAGAATTTTCATGTTACTATAGCAACAAAGCATGATGACTTGAGGATATGAATGCATAACAGCTCTGAAATCATAATCATCATCTGCAACAACGGCACTGGAATTACAGGCAATGCACGCTTATGATTTATGAGGGGTTGATCGATATAAACAATATTTATTATTAAAGATGACGGAGAAAAATATATGAGTTCAGTGAAAATGACGGCATGCATTTTCATTAATGCGTTATGGAATGATGATGGATTAATTTTTTAAAGTCCTGCCTTTCTGTAGAATATATTGCTTTAGAGTTTATATGTGATTCGCAATAAATTAACTGGGAGTTTAATGAAACAGATGGACAGCCTAAATCAATGAGGCAAATGCGGGATAAAGTTGTGTATTAGAGTGCCATCTTGTGGTAAAGAGCTAAGGAATTGCCTGTGATGCCAGTGAGTTTAATGTACACAGTGAGAAGATTAATCTGCAGATTAAACATGATGTTGCAAAATCAGTTTCTCTAATTAGTTTAGCAATGCATCACTTACTATAAGCCTTTAATAAAAATATTAATATATTTCTCAGCACAAATTGGTTTAAAAAATAATAATAATAAAAAATAAATAAATAAAAAAAAAATCAAGAAACTTAATTAATAAAAAATAAGAATTCAATAAAATTCAAAGCAACACAATAAAATAAATGCAATGAAATAAAACATAATAAAATAAAAAAATAAATAAAAAAAAGAAAAGAAAAAAGGAAAGGAAGGAAAACAAATAAAAGAACATTTTAAAATATATCTAATAAATAAATAAATAAATAAATAAATAAATAAATAAATAAATAAAATAAAAAAACTAAGTAAAAAATTAAATTAAATTATAAAAATTAAAATACAAATAAATAAATAAATAAATATATAAAAAAATAAAGGAAAGAAAATGAATAATAAAAAATAATAAAAGAAAATAAGTAAAAAGGAAAAAAATTAAGGCAAAAATAAATTAAATAAATAATAAAAATTATAAAATAAAAGTAAATAAACAAAAGAAAAAAAAAATTTAAATTAAATAAAATAAAAAAATAACTAAAAGAAAATAAAGAAAATAAAAGAAAAAAAACAAAAAAGAAGGAAAAAAAATAATAAAATAAAATTAAAATTAACTAAAATAAAATAAAGAAAGAAAATAAAACAAATAAAACAAAAAAGAAGGAAAAAGAAATAAAATGAATAAATAAAAAAAGAAAAGAAAAAAATAAAGAAAGAAAGAAAAGAAAAAGGATAAAATATATAAAAATATATATATAAAAAAATAAAGAAAAAATAAAGAAAAAATAAAGAAAATTAAAAAAATGTAATTAAATAAAAATAACAAGTCTAGACTGGTTTACTTTCCCTACTGGAAACCAAACAGTGATTAAATATGATTTCTTTCCTTGAATTTTAAAGGGTAAAATATGAGCGAGACATTTGATGCATTACATTTTGGTCAATATACATTTTTGTCACTGAGTAATAATGTTTTACAAATAAAATGTTCATCATCATAATAATAATAATAATAATAATAATAATAATAATAATAATAATAATAATTTTATATGGTGCCTTAAAGCTTAAATCTGAAAGCGCTTCACACATAAAAACATACAGTTAATAAATATAAAGTAAAAACAGTTTTGTATAGCAATAAAAGTAAAACATTTAAAATAGATAAAACATTCAATATCCAGAATAATAAAAATACACACCTCACAATAAGGCGAGTGTAATTCAATGCGATTAACATTTGTATTTTTTTTAAATATTGTTATAATAAATAAAATAAATTAAGATAAATAAAAAATTGAAGATCATCTTTAAAATAGTCTTGCATTTTGAATGCAGACAATAATGCAGATGTGATATCTGGATGCTCCATATTGTAGAACTAGACATCAGGTCTCTGTGTTTTTTTTAATGTTGTGCATGCACAGTAAGGTGTGTTTATTGTTTCCCTGTGTGTGATAATGTTGTCCTGCTCACCCTGGAGAGCTCAGACTCAGAGACGGAGCGCTGCGGTGGAGATCTCCTCTGGAATCCGGGACTCTGATCATGAAAAGCCGATCCATCGTCATCCAGTCCGGGATCCACACACACCTCCTCCAGGTGTGACGGCACGTCCTCGGAGCACACCTGATGGTCGATGCCGTTCTGGCTCAGATTACAGTGAACAGCTGTGGAGGTCAAAGGAGATTCATGACGAAATACATCAACACGAAATGTACCCTATCAATTTATCATGATCTAATCATGCTGATGTCCATGCGTCTTCTACATTTTGAGGATTTTTGAAGACACAGCTCCCCAGTTGATTTCTGAGTGTGGTGTAACAAAAAGATTTTGGTTTGAGTTAGGTTATGTTTACAAATTGAACACACATTTGTCCTCAGATATGTTAGTTATTACTATGAAAATCCATATCCAATCCATTGTTCATTTTTTACATTGAACGCATTTTCTATATTCATAAGCAGAAATAGCCAATAGTATGTGGATGCAGGCTTCATGATGACGCAATGCACACATTAGAGCTAGTGATATCACAGTGAGGGCTAGAGTTAAGCCTAGTTCACACTACAGGATTATAAACATCGGCAGATCGCAGTGCTGTTCACACTACATGACTTGATTTTGTGTCTTTTAAGCCTAGTTCACACTACAGGATTTTAAGCCTAATTTGAGCTCGGTTTGGAAGTTAACAAGGTCATCGACAGATCGGGCTTTGATCGGGAAGAAATCTGCGGGTGCACGGCACTCGCCAGTCTTTATGTGTGAACTACTGAACAACACAAAGAGGCTCGCTGAAGCGTCGCCGACACATCGCAGATAGAAATCCAATATCTAGCATGCTAAATATTCCAGAGCAGCCGGCAGACTCGACCCCACGTGCAGTCAGATGTAGTGACCAGCTGCAGCCAATGAGAGAGCATCTCAGATTGAGCTGAATGGCTGTGTGCTCAGGAGATCAACAGAAATGTCTGTGATTGGCCGGAATGGGCATCGATACACTCGCTTCATTCTGCGTGAACACGGACACGAGAGTCGGCTATATTAACAGAGGAACTAGAATTCTGTGACTATTACAATTAATATACTGGAGATTCTGACCGCTCACATATAAAACACCATATTGTCAGGTCATATTTACATTCAAAGTTTCTATTGAGATATTAAAATTAAGCTCTGAATGTCTGTCATCATATTTGATGACACCATTACCCTGAAAATATGATCTTTTTTTGGTAATACAGCCTATAAATATGTAGTTAAGATACTAGAACACGCCTGGGCCTCGCTTTCATTTTCACTTTCAAACAGGAGCCATTTCCCTGCACAGAAAATGCTGTTTTGAAATATATATCTGAAGTAAATTTATGTTTTTGCTATCAGAGAGTTATGTTTATGTTAGCAGGAAGTTGCTAGGCAAAAATGCGTGCATATTTAAAGTCACAGTGAAAAGTAGCAGACATGCATGCAGTCATGTTGACCAATGTGGTAATTAAAGGTAGAAATGCTCAGAAATGCTCAGTTTTTGACTGTTTTGTAATTTAAAATAATAACAATGTTAGAAAGAAATACACAGATATTTAGGAAACGTCAGGGTGTTATTTTTGTACATATGTTATTTTTATTTCAAAGAGTTATTAAATTACAGAAATTAAAAACTCTCTGTGTATCAATCCACTTGAACCTCGCAGATGAGCGATTGATCCGCTGACGCATCAGCTGATTGACGATGTTTTAAACGCTTAAAAGCTTGAAACGTTGTCAGTGATGTCATCAGCACACAAACAGCCAATAGTGTTCAGCTTTTTCTGAGGGCTCCTCCCTCAAAATTTCATTGGCTGCGATTTGGTAGCTTGACTGAGCTGTTGGCTAATGAGTTGTTGTCAGATCATGTGGTGTGTGACCCCCCTCTTGTGGATCATTTACATAGTGTCGCGTAGTGTGAACACCAAGGGGTGGGGTTAGGTGAGCCCATTAAAAAGCATTGCATGCAGCTCAGATTGCATGTGCACCAGATCTGCATCCTGACTCCCCCTCGAAATAACTTAAATCTCCTTCATTTTTTCCCCACATTTTTCTTGCCGAAATTGACTTTGTTTCCTCTTTTAAATTGATCAAAAACAAGTGCAAAATTTTACGACAACCTTTTTATGCACACTTAAATCCTTGTCAGTTTTATTTATCATTTGTTATTATTTATTTTCCCCCTGTATGCTGTCTTTACACTTAAGAGAAATAATTGTCATATTTCACTTGTTATTGTACAAGTTCATTCATTCATTCATTCATTCATTTTCCTTCAGCTTAGTCCCTTTATTCATCAGGGGTCACCACAGTGGAATGAACCACCAACTATTTCAGC
>NC_079453.1:49440031-49507531 GCF_903798145.1 Danio aesculapii
AAATGTAAATAAATAAATGAGTAATTAATTAAATAAATAAATAAATACATTAAATAAATGAGTAGGTAAATAAATAAATAAATAAATAAATAAAATAAATGAGTAAGTTCATAAATAAATAAATAAATAAATAAATAATTAAATAAATAAATAACTACATTGAATAAATGAGTAAGTAAATAAATAAATAAATGAGTGAGTAAATAAATAAATAAATAAATAAATAAATAAATAAATAAATAAATAAATAGTTTAATTTATAAAATAAAAATAATTAAAGCATTTTATTTTAATACATACAAATACCAAATAATTAATACTGGAAAACAAATAAAATATTTTAGAAAAATGTAAAACCGCTACAGTAAATATTATTAAAATGAATGAATGAATGAATGAATTAAAGTATCACAATAATTTAAATATAATATTAATCATTGATTCATTCATTCATTCATTTTTCTTCTGCTTAGTCCCTTATTCATCAGGGGTCGACACAGCAGAATGAACCGCCAACTATTCCAGCATATGTTTTACGCAGCAGATGCCCTTTTAGCTGCAACCCATGACTGGGAAACACCCATACACACCCAATTTAGCTCATCAATTCCCTTATAGCGCATGTATTTGGACTGTGGGGGAAACCGGAGCACCCGGACGAAACCCACGCCAACACGGGGAGAACATGCAAACTCCACACAGAAGCGCCAACTGGCTTAGCCAGGACTCGAACCAGCGATCTTCTTGGTGTGAGGCCACAGTGCTAACCACTGCTAACCACTCAATAATCTTTAACTCTAAGTGTAAGTAAATACTGAAAGCAGCACTGAATTAAATAGCGAAACGTATGTGTTGTGTGTGTGTGTGTGTGTGTGTGTGTGTGTGTGTGTGTGTGTGTTTGTCTCTGTCTTCTGCGCATGTCCTACAGAAGAGCAGAAGAACGTCCTGATCTATATTTAGAGGCAGAAAAAGCCTCGTATCCTCCTGAAGGCCCAACACCAGCCCTCCGAACACACAAATCAAGGCCAGAGCTCGGTCTCTCCGATGAATGAAATCTATAATTTATACATCCGCTGGAGCGTCTGGCCATCAGAAAACCTGCTTTCGGTTGTGTGAGAAAGACGAAGAGAGAAGAAGAGGCGAAGAGAAAGGGACTGAATGTGAGAGAAGAAGCCATGCGTGATCTGCATGCTAAATCGCTTTTGTTTTAAGGCTGTTTTCTCTGTTGTAGGAGCTCCCGCTTTAGAAACATGTGCAAAGCAAACTGTAAAGAATATCTGTTAATGAATAGTTGTCCTATTTTGTGATTCACAAGTGTTTTCTGTTTATTTGTGGTTGTGAATTGCATTATGGGATGTTGATCTCTGCTTTGTAGACTTGTTATGTTTAAAATTTAACTATACAGTTTAACAAAGTGACTTTATTGATATATAAGAATATATAAATATATATACAAATAAATAAGAAATAATATCTAGAGAAATAATTCTGCACTCTCAGAAAAAAGGGACACGGTGGTACAAATGATGTTCCTTAAGGAGCAGATTTGTAGCTTTGTAAAAGTTGTACCTTATATGATACAGAAAAGACCTCTTATGATACTGTTCTGCACCTTTTAAGGTACAATCGAAGTGAAAGTACACAATTGTTCTCATTAAAAAGGTACATAAGTGTTGAACAACTCCTTTATTACAATATCGATGAAAATAAATATGACTGGAAAGTGATTTTCTGAATAAATCCAATATTAAAACATGAATCATCATTCAAAAACATGTTTCAAGAGTTCCCACTTAGATATGCTTGGCGTATAAAGCAGGTTTGGCATGCTGTCCCGGGAAAGAACCCTGAGCCCGGAGATATTTGAGCCCAGGGCTCCCGCCCAGTCAGTAAGCATATCAGGAGATCCTAGATCAGGTAGGTCTCGAGAGCTTCCCTTTAGAAAAGAGAGGAGATGGGGTGGAAGGGGGGATTCTTCCAAACGAATATAGAGCAGTAGGAAGAAAATGATCCATTCATAGTAAACTAGGATCGCCCTGATTGGATTATTACTGATTACAGATGAGTGGCCAGACATGCTCACTCATATCACGTGCTCCTCTCGAAATTAGTTTATGAAACTTCACTTAAAGAAACTCATAAACATTCATTATTAAGTTCTATAATACAAAACAACTGGTGAAACAAAACTATCAGTATTGTAAACTAAACATTTAAGGCATTTTAAATAAACATTGGGTAAGCATTTTCTGTCAGATACATTTTCATTATTGATATCCACTATCAAGCTGGCAAAAGTCCTGCACATGCAAAGTGTTCATGCAGACATTTTAGTATTGTAAAGCTAATCAAACATTGTGCATATCTCGTTATAATACATTTGCCTAATTCTATTTCTATTTTAACATTAAGTAAATAAAAAAAAATTTATATGATTACAAAGGTTTTGTGTGAAAATTAAAAAAAAAAGTTTTATATTGTAGATGGGCGAACGTATTTCTGCAGCGTTTCTGTGAAAAGTGTTGTGAAATGTTGCAAAATATTTATCTTTTGATTTATGTTAAATTATTTTTTATTCTTTATTGTAGATGGAAAAGGTGCATTTACACAAAAATAAACTCTATTTAAAACACAATGTTTAAAAATGTATTTGATGTTTTATATTTACTGAAAATAAATTGACGCATTTTGGATAAACAAAAGGCCTTTAAATAGTTCTTGAAGGAACACATTTAACACTGTTAAAGAGCCCCTATGGGTGTTTGAGAATGATCTTCCATGTAGTGTGTTTAACAGCTCTAAGTGAAGTGAAATATCCAGCTAAGGCTTAAATCTGAAAGTACACAGTGTTTAAAACTACCTATTCATTTATAAAAGAGTCAACTCATAGTGCTTCAAATGAATCGTCTTAATAATGAGTCTTTAGGCGTTTCGCGTGAGGTCGATACGAAACTTAAGCCCCGCCCAATTGTTGCATGCACAAACTCTGGAAAATTTAAACCTGCGGCCCCGCCCACTAACACAGTAGCAAAGAAAAAGAGGAAGACAAGCACTGTAGTAGACGCCGGTTGAATCAAGTCACGAAATGCTGTGCTCAGCTGGATATTACTGGAAGTGTGAGGGGAAAGTTAGTGTTATTATCTCTACCCAAAGATGAAACTGTGAAGAGTCAGGGGTTGAGGTTTATTCAGCAAAAATACCTCAGCATTATAGCCCAGCCTTGTGCTGTTCGAGTGCTTCTGGAGTCTACACGCTTACAACGGGGCATTCATCAAAAGAAGGATCAGAAAAGACTGTTGATGTAGAGGATTTTATCAATACATGGATCAGTTGATCATGGATCAGTTTCTTACTCCATTTCACAAGTGTAAGTAAGTGCATTACCATAGTTGCCTCCTTGTTTTCTGGAGGAAATTATGGGAGTTTTACGGGATAAATAGTAAAATGGGTGGGTGGCTGGATATGGGTCTGAAATACAGGAGACTCCCGGGAAAAACAGGAGTGTTGGCAGGTATGCTCACACATACACTCTGCACTCTGACTACTTCAATATTGTTGATAAGCCGTGGTGGGCATTTCACTCAGTCTCACGCTGAACGCTGTCGACCAATCGCAACAGGCTGTCATCGGATCAATCAGTGCAGATTAGCTTCGTGCTAAGGAGGGGTTTGGGAACAAATGAATCGTTGAGGGAATCATATGGGAGTCGCTGGGATAATTAGGTAAAAATAAACGCAGATTACAAGACAATAAAAAGTGTTTTTTGACCTTGCACGCACATCAGCATGTTGTTGGAGACCCCCAAAACCAAAATATGACCCTTTTTAATGTATAATAGGGGCTCTTTTAGGTACAAAGTGTCTCGTCACTGTGGTACATTCATGGATCAGATTTGTACCTTTGATGGAGGTACAATATTTTATCTGCGGGTTTTAAAAACCAAAAGGTACATTTTGGCTTCCCATGGTACAGATCAAGTTCTTAAAGGTACAAACTGCAATTGTACAAATTTGTTTCTCTGTCTTAAGGCACAATTCTGTTCCATTAAAAGGTAACCCAGTGACAAGGGTTTGTACCTTCTTTGGTACAACATTGTACCATTTTTTCTGAGTGTGTAAAATAACAGAAACTGTTAGACATGTAGGCTACTCTATCTAAGCCAATCATCACCACGACACACAACGTTACAGACACATCAATTATCATCACTGGTTGGTTGTGTCCCACACAGCCCTGAACACCAACACACACTCCAGAGAAAGAGAGGTCCTATTGCTGGCTGAGAGAGACGCTGCTTGAAAACCACTTCAGTGTTCTCAATTATAGTAACGCGCATTTTATTGTCAGTAATGGTAACGCCATTGTAACAGGGGAAACAGTAGATTATTTGATTAGTCGTTACTTTAAAAAGTATCGCCGTTAATAACGCTGTTTATTTATAGTGCTTTTATTCTCATCACTGTTCATATACACCCTACTGAAAAAAAACAGCTTAAACCAGCCTAGGCTGAATGGTTTTAGAGGGGTTTTGGCCACTTTCAGGCTGGTTTCCAGCCATTTCTAGCCTGGTCTTAGCTGGTCAGGCTGCAAAATGACCAGCTAAAACCAGCTTGACCAGCCTGATTTAAGCTGGACATAGCTGGATTTGGCTGGGCTCCCAGTCTGGCTAGGCTGGTCAAGCTGGTTTTAGCTGGTTATCTCCCAGCCTGACCAGCTAAGACCAGGCTGGAAATGGCTGGAAACCAGCCTGGAAATGGCCTAAACCCCTCTAAAACCAGCCTGGTCAACCAGCTAAAACCAGCCAATCAGCCTAGGCTGGTTTAAGCTGTTTTTTTCTGTATAAAGTGGGTATCAGACCAGACAAGAAGAACACCATTAAATTCCATTGTTCGGCGCCATGTCTTTAAAATATATACACTTATTTTACTACAGTATTTTCAATGGAGTTTCTGCGCTAGTCTTTCCTTCCACATTCAAGTAATGATCTTTATATCGTGGGTTAAGTACAGTCGCAACAAAGTGCAGAGAATCTGAATTGATTGAATAGACACCGCAGACATGCTGCTTCGGACAACACGTGCAAGCTATGGTTTACGCCATCACAGAATACTGTTTCAGCCCCGTCGTTTCGGTGCTAAAAATCTTTCAACTGAAAATTTTCAGTGGCTGAATATTCGGTGCATCCCTAAAAAACATGCTAACAGCACAATGAAACATGTCAATAATGCTAGTTATGTATTAAATCTTGCTAGTAACAAAAAATATTCTAGTATTGCTCTAGACCATTTATTCATTCATTCATTCATTTTCTTTTCAGCTTAGTCCCTTTATCAATCTGGGGTCGCCACAGTGGATTGAACCGCCAATTTATCCAGCATATGTTTTACGCAGAGAATGCCCTTCCAGCTGCAACCCATCTCTGGGAAACATTCATACCCTTCCATTCACACACATACACTGCGGACAATTTAGCCTACCCAATTCACCTGTACCACATGTGTTTGGACTGTAGAGAAAACCCAAGTAAACGCAGGGAGAACATGCAAACTCCACACAGAAAGCCAACTGACCCAACCGAGGCTTGAACCAGTGACCTTCTTGCTGCGAGGCGACAGCACTACCTATTGCACCACTGCGTCGCCGCTCTAGAACATGGTAACAACAAAAAATACATGGTATATTAAAATGAATAAAAACAGCGTTAGCACGCATGCTGAATATCCCCAGCATTCTCAGCAACAGCATCTCAGTAAGCTGTAGCAGAGTGATTTGTTCTGCTGTTATATCAGTGGTTCTCTCAGTAATGTTGTTCAGCAGATGTCATCATGGTTTAGATTCATTTGATGAGCCGTTACGCAACGCCACAGGCTGCTGTTCATATCCACAGCTTGTTGAGCTTATCATCCGGTGGAATTAAAGCGGTATTCACACCAACATTACAGTTATTATTGTGTAGTCGGGACTCTGCGTGGTTCAACAGTTGTGTGACTGACTTTCTTCACCCAAGAAAAGAGATTCTGCAAATTAAGTAGTTTTAAAGGATTGTCTTACTTCTATAGTCAAAATAACATCAGTATTACACTGAAAAAGATTTAAAGTAAATCAGAAATGTTCACTTTCAGATGAAAATTAAATATTGTGTAGTGTTTTCAATAGGCATTCAAACACAGCTGAAGGCAAATTTATTAGCCCTCCTATGAAACTAATTATCTTTTAAACATTTGTAAATAATGTGTAATATAACAAAGCAAGTACATTTTTTCAGACTGTTTCATATATATATATATATATATATATATATATATATATATATATATATATATATATATATATATATATATATATATATATATATATATATATATAGATAGATAGATAGATAGATAAAACAAAATATTTAGAGACAATATAATTAAAATTTCATGGGAATGCGCAGAAATGTTTGGCATGACAAATCATTTAAAAATAATTAATAAATAGTTAAATTAATAATACAAAAATATTTTTCCATTATTAATGAAAAAAACACTTGAATATAATAGAAAAAAATTACATTAATAAATTGTTTAAATAATATTTGATTAGTGTAACTGAATGAGGCTTTCACGGAGGTGCAAATCCAAATTCAGATTTATTTACAATGATCGTAAATCAGGCAGGGGTCAACAACAGGAGCAATCGGGTACATGTAGATAATTGAAAAGTCGCTATCGATAAGACAAAGGTAAGATAAACTAGGAAGAAGGCAATGAGTATAACATAAAACACAAGAATCTAAGAACACAGCTAGACAAGGAAATGAAAATGCCACGCGTAAAAGTATGGGTTTGTTTTAACTGACAAGTTTAGCAGCAGTGTTTGTGAGCAAATGTGGTGTAGAAATAGTCTGTGTAATGAGTCCTTGAGCAGCTTTAACTGTTTGCAATCAGACGAGATTAGGAACTGCTGTGTGTGTGCGGTGCATGCTGTGATTTGTAGTTCATTTGGTGGCAGAGTTGTGGTTCTCCAGTGATCTGCAGAAGCTAGATCACTGGTGACTGTAACAATTAGGATATATTCTAATATCTTAAATATTATTAAAATGATTTAATTCAAAATAAGTTTAAAACAAATTAGATTAAATTAAATATTATAAATGAGTATAATACAATAGGGCAAATGAATGAATAGGGCATAGAGGGGATAACTGGGAATAGAACACAGCCAGGAACTACGTTTCATACTACAGCTCCAGACTTGTGGTTGCGAATGCTCAAGTTTGCGACGCAGTTTGCGAATGTTCGTTGGAGCGACGGATTTAGGAAACGGCAAATCAACAAACTTTGCTTGTAATGATGGAACTTGTGACCGTAGTTGGTTAACGATGGTTTGGGAAACGCACCCCTGAACCATGAGACCAGTGTAGATTCACAGCCCTACTCGTTACAATTATAGACCTTTTTCTTGGCTGCTGCATGGACGGCGCCATAGCGACCAGCGGCTTCCGGTAGAATGTTTAGAACTTCCATTTACAACCGGTAATTTGCCATCCGAAAATGGGTTTCAATATCGTTTTGAGTGGATTACGGAGTGTTTTTGTGACACAACTTTGAAAGGTGTGTGTTAAAGCTGTTATAATCTGTCAGATTTGTGGTTCAAGCGTGAGAGAAAAGCAGTATCATAAGCCATGTTTCTTTTCATTCTGCTTAATCACATGCCCCCCAAAAAAGATATTTAAAATAAACAAAACAATATGATGTCTTTTGACTGCTTTCTTTAATAACTACATTACACAATACTTGTACTTTTACTGTCAGTACTGGAGTAGTAAGTTTTGAAATAAAATACTTGCAATACTTAAGTACAAAAATGTTGAACACTTTAGCACCTCCACTTAAGTATGGTGCTTAAAGAGCACTTCAAATGCTACTCAAGTCACTTTTTTGATAGAGCACTTGTACTTTTACTTAAGTCTGGGTCTCTATTACTTTAAGTACTTCATACATCTCTGAAAATAAGAAATTAGACAGATGTTTTAAAAATCCATGCAAATAAAAACTCAATTGCAAAATATATCATGGCAACCTTTTATGCAGTAAAACACGGCATCACTGCTGTTCTGCATCAAGTTCAGCATATTCCAAGTAAATTAATTTGATTTATATGCATTCCCTCGCCTTGCGTACACAGTAAATCACAGTTAAATATTACACATGATTTTCAGCATAGCCTAATGAAGCTCAGAGTGTGAGAAGGATGCTGCGAGATAAACATACTGAATTGCTGTCTACCCGTCTCACTACAGGAAAGCTTTTAAAAAGGTCAAAATGCACCGCAGGCCTTTAACTGCGCATCTCAGGGGTCGATGAGGTGTGCAAATATCCTAGGATCATCACGCTTTAGACAGCGGCAGAGATCAACATGTGCACATTTTAAGTCTTAGCTTACGGAGAAGAAAGTCAAAGCAGATGTAGATGTATATTTACATAATCACCAAATTTTGCAATCCTGAAAACTCATTTCAACTTAAATGAAGTGCAATTTTATTGACAATAGATTATCAAAAATAAAGGTATGGAAAATGATATATATTGGTATCTTTCATTTACATATTAGTGCCTATAAAGTGTACCCACTTTATTTAATTTGAAAACTTCATTTACGATTCGCTACTTGAAAGCAAGCAAGCAAATTTGGACATCGAATTAAGATAAATTTTAATTAATCTGCCATTTTCATTGAATTATTTGAGTCAATGATTCAATGATCCATTCATAAAGATGGCAGATTAGTTCATAACCCTCATTTACTAATCCCTATAAGAAAGCAATTTAGTAATTTTGGACATCGAATCAAGATAATTTCAATGAATTACCTATTTTGAATGAATCAGTTGAGTCAATGATTCAATGATCCATTCATAAAGATGGGAGATTAGTTCGTAACCCTCATTTACGTATCCCTATATGAAAGTGACTGAGCAATTGTGGACATCTAATCAAGATAAATTCAATGAATCAGCTATTTTGAAGGAATCATTGAGTCAAACAGCTCTTTTTAAAAGCTTCATTTATTATTCCCTACTCTAAAGCAAGTGAACAAATTTGGACACCTAATCAAGTTCAAGTTCAATGAATCAACTATTTTGAATGAACTTAAGTCAATGATTTAATTATCCATTCATAAAGTCAGTAATTCTGTTTGAAAGCCTCATTTACTATTCATTACACAAAAATTAGTGAGCAAAATTGCACAATCAAGTTCAAGTAATCAGCTGTTTTGAATGAATCAATTGATTAAATAATTCATTCATAAAGACATCAGCTCTGTTCGAAAGCTTCATTTACTATTCCCTACATAAAAACAAGTGAGCAAATTTGGACATCTAATAAAGATAAATTTAATGAATCAGCTATTTTGAATGAATCATTTGAGTCAATGATTCAATGATCCATTCATAAAGATGGCAGATTAGTTCGTGACCCTCATTTACTAATCCCTATATGAAAGTGATTGAGCAATTGTGGACATCTAATCAAGATAAATTCAATGAATCAGCTCTTTTGAATGAATCATTTGAGTCAATCATTCAACTATCTATTTATAAAGACAGTAGCTCTGTTCGAAAACTTCATTTACTATTCCCTACTTAAAAGCAAGTGAGCAAATTTGGACATCGAATCAAGATAAATTCAATGAATCAGCTATTCTAAATGAACCAGTTGAGTCAATGATTCATTTGTAAAGACAGAAGCTCTGTTCGAAGTCTTCATTTACTATTCCCTATATGAAAGCGATTGAGCAATTTTGGACACCTAATTAGGAAAAATTCAATAAATCAACCATTTGATTGAATCATTTGAGTCAATGATTTAACAATCTATTCATAAAGACAGTAGCTGTGTTCAAAAGCTTTGTTTACTATTCCACATGAAAGAGAGGAGCAAATTTGGACATCTAATCAAGATCAATTCAATGAATCAGCTATTTTGAATAAGTCATTTGAGTCAATGATTCAATGATCCATTCATAAAGGTGACAGATTAGTTCAAAAGCTTCATTTACTAATCCCCACATGAAATCAAGTAAGCAAATTTGGTTATCTAATCCAAATAAATTCAATTAATCAGTTATTTCGAATGAATCATTTGAGTCAATGATTCCTTGATTCATTTGTAAAGACAAAAGCTCTGTTCGAAGTCTTCATTTACTATTCCCTATATGAAAGCGATTGAGCAATTTTGAACACTAAATTCAATGAATCAACCATTTGATTGAATCATTTGAGTCAATGATTTAACGATCCATTCATAAAGACAGTAGCTGTGTTCAAAAGCTTTGTTTACTATTCCACCTGAAAGAGAGTGAGCGAATTTGGACATCTAATCAAGATCAATTCAATGAATCAGCTATTTTGAATAAGTCATTTGAGTGAATGATTTAACGATCAATTCATAAAGGCAGTAGCTGTGTTCAAAAGCCTTGTTCAATATTCCCAACATTAAAAAGCGAGTGAGCAAATTTGGACATCTAATCAAATTTAATTAATCATTATCTGTTTCAAATGAATCATTAGAATTTAATGATTTTCCCATTAAGATTCACTAGTTGATCAAGCCACAGCAGTCCACAAATAAAACAAATTCTTCAAACACCAAACATGGGTCTCGAAGAGTTAAAATACAAAGTGATTAAATATGACTGACTCAACTTGTGAAACTTCATCCGCCAGACAGATCTTTAGTATGCAGGTCTGCGCTGTTGAAATCGGAGCAGAAAGTTCAATAACGCTTGCTCAGAAAACTCTGAAGAGCAGCTTTCAGATCAGCGGGGTCCACTTCTCAGTGGACTCCTTGTTACACGCTTGCTAAAGCTCTAATTGAGCGCTTTGAAGACCTACAGAGAAAGAGTGAAAAAGAGAGAGCTAATTGTCCCATATGCGAGCCAAGAAAAAGTGTCCAATCTTGCCCCCTTCCTCAATTTTAAGCCATCGTCCAAGATAAAGGGATTGTTCTCTGTAAAGTAGGTCACCTTAATTCTGGAATTGGATACGGATATCAGGCCCTGTCCTGATAGACAAAGAATAGGTCTACTGAATTCAATACATCTCCGAATCCAATCGGGATCCAAGGGCACTGCTGGTGAGCTGGGTTCAAGACTAAAATACTAAAGTAATTTATAGCAAATGCCATTGTATTTCAAACATACTGTAGTAAAATGTTTGTATACATTAAAGTTATAGTAGTATGAATTCCCTTCCATCATTGTGGACATCTACTCGAGATAAATTCAATGAATCATCTATTTTAAATGAATCATTTAAGTCAATGATTCAATGATCCATTCATACACATGGCAGATTAGTTTGAAACCCTGATTTACTATGACCTGGAAGAAAACGATTGAGCAATTGTGGACATCTACTCAAGATAAATTTAATTAATCAGCCATTTTGAATGAATCATTTGAGTCTACGAATGAATAATCCAGTCATACAGATGGCAGATTAGTTTGAGACCCTGATTTACTATTCCCTATAAGAAAACGATTGAGCAATTGTGGACATCTAATCAAGATAATTTCAATGAATCAGCTATTTTGAACGAATCACTTGAGTCAATGATTCACTGATCCAGTCTTACAGATGGCAGATTAGTTTGAAACCCTGATTTACTATTCCCTATAAGAGAATGATTGAGCAATTGTGGATATCTAATCAAGATAAATTCAATGAATCAGCTGTTTTGAATGAATCATTTGAGTCAATGATTCACTGATCCAGTCTTACAGATGGCAGATTAGTTTAAAACCCTGATTTACTATTCCCTATAAGAGAATGATTGAGCAATTGTGGACATCTAATCAAGATAAATTCAATGACTTGGCTATTTTGAACGAATCATTTGAGTCAACGATTCACTGATCCAGTCTTACAGATGGCAGATTAGTTTAAAACCCTCATTTACTATTCCCTATAAGAGAATGATTGAGCAATTGTGGACATCTAATCAAGATAAATTCAATGAATCAGCTATTTTGAATGAATCATTTGAGTCAATGATTCACTGATCCAGTCTTACAGATGGCAGATTTGTTTAAAACCCTCATTTACTATTCCCTATAAGAGAATGATTGAGCAATTGTGGATATCTAATCAAGATAAAATCAATGAATCAGCTGTTTTGAATAAATCATTTGAGTCAATGATTCACTGATCCATTCATACAGATGGCAGATTAGTTTGAAACCCTGATTTACTATTCCCTATAAGAGAACGATCGAGCAATTGTGGATATCTACTCAAGATAAATTCAATAGATTAGCTGTTTTGAATGAATCATTTGAGTCAGTGAGTCATTTATTCATTCATCAAGACAGTAACTGTGTTAAGCAGGTGACTCGAATATCTCTATTTGGAAAGAATTGATCATTCTAGATTGAGTGGGATGAATCTGTTGTGGAAGTGTGCATGCATAAAATCTTATAAACAATCTGCAATCAACTATTAAAATACTACAGTAATTTATAGTAAATGGCAGTATGAATCATACTATAAGTGAAGCGTTTTATACTGTTTACATTATAGTTGAGCCAATGATTTATTAATCCATTTATACAGATGGCAGATTCATTATAAAAATTAAGTCAGTGCAACAAAACAAACAAACAAACATAATCCTCATTTCCTTTCGTTATTTCGCATGTAGTCAACATTTCTTTTCATCTTTAATTAATAGGACAGTAGAGAGTACACTGAAAAAATTATTCAAACATGATTCCTTGGATTTACTCTTTTTTTTAAAGTTAAGTTGTTGTAAACATTTTATTTGGACTAAATTTAAACAAACACATTAGGTTGAACATTACTACAGTTAATTTTTTGTTTAAATTCAACACATTTACATTTTTTTCAGTGTATTGACAGGAAAGCGTGGGGAGCAGAGAGGGGGGAAGGATCAGCATAGGACCTCGAGGCAGGAATCAAACTCAGGTCGCCTTGAACACTGGAGTGCCATGTGTTGATGCACTACACCATTGATTAAACTTGAAAACATCAGTTGCACTGACCTAAAATGTCTGAAGTTGAGTGAACAAAAAAATCCCTTGTGGAAATTGGTACTAAGAAATAATACATTTTCAGAACAAACGAACATAGTTCAATTGAAAATAAAACTAAAAGGGAGACAAAAGGTTAACAAAACATTTATTAGACACATAATTAGAAACAGGACAGGAGGCAAAACAACAATAACGGTAAACAAGACAAGGATCAAAACATGGCAAGACAAACAGGGAAACATGCTTTGTAATGCTTCACATGTGAAGCATGCCTTCCTGCTTTTTTCAATTGAACTATGTTTGTTTGTTCTGATCATGTTTTATTTCTTAATAAGAGTTTTTAGTTCACTCAACTTCAGACATTTTAGTTTAGTACAACTGATGTTTTCAAAGGTTAAGTATACATTGGTGCTAATGGTGTAGTGCGTGTCAACTCATGGCACTACAGCGTTCAAGGTGACCTAAGTTCAATTTTTGCCTTGAGGTCCTATGCCGATCCTTCCCCTCTCTCTGCTCCTCACGCTTTTCTGTCTATAACCTCTACTGTCCTATCAATTAAAGGTAAAAAATAAACAAATAAATGTTGAGTACCTGAGAAAAATGAAAGGAAATAAGAATAGTTTTTTTTGTTCACTCAACTTCAGGCATTCCAGTTCTGCAGACAAAAGATGTTCAGTTGGCACAACAAAACGTTTAGTTCACCTCTCCAGAAAACTAATAATCTTATGTTAACCCAACTAAATGTTTTTTGTATTACTGACAAACAATTTTAGGTCAGTGCAGCCGATGCCTTCAAAAGTTGAGTGAACAAGAAAAAGCAAAAGGAAATAAGGAATATGTTTTTTGTTGTTGTACTGGCTTAATTTTTTTACAATGTTTAATTAATTTAATTTGAACATTTTAATTAATCTTTATTTGTATAGCGCTTTTACAATGTAGATTGTGTCAAAGCAGCTTCACATAAAAGGTCATAGTAAATCGGAACAGTGTCAGTTCAGTTTAGATGAGCTTAGTTCAGTTCTATGTCCAAAGACTGAAGAGTAATCCATCCATGTGCAGCTCTACAAGTCCAGAACTATGCAACCCAGTGGCAACAGTGGCGAGGAAAAAATAAATAAAAATATAATCAAGATATAAAGAGACAGTTCACCCTAAAATGAAAATTACCTCACCATTTATTGACCTTTTATGAATTTCTTTTCTCTATTTATCACGGACCAAAATATTCTGAAGAACTACTGAACAAATCTGACATCGACATCTGACATCTGACATCGACATCCTTAGTAGGACCAAAAAATAAATAAAAATACTATGGAAGTCAATGACTGCTTGTTCAGAATTGTTCAAACTAGTTTTGAACAAGCACAAGGCGAGTGAATTATTAATATTTGAGTGAACTGACCCTTTAAGAGTGGCATGGTGGCTTAGTGGTTAGCACTTTGCCCTCACAGCAAGAAGGTCACTGGTTCGAGTCCCGGCTGGGCCAGTTGGCATTTCTGTGTGGAGTTTGCATGTTCTCCCCATGATGGTGTGGGTTTCCTCCGGGTGCTCCGGTTTCCCCTACAGTCCAAACACATTCGCTAGAGGGGAATTGATGAACTAAATTAGTCGTAGTGTATGTGTGAACGAGTGTGTATGGGTGTTTCCCATTACTAGGTTGGGCCTAGAAGGGCATCCGCTGTGTAAAAGGTATGCTGGAGTAGTTGGCGGTTCATTCCACTGTGATGACCCCTGATAAATAAAAGGACCAAGGTGAAGGAAAATGAAAGAATGACCCTTTTAGACTGAATAACATCATCTCTCAAGCATTACTGTGTTATGTTTTTGCTCCATTTGATTCAAAGCAAACTCCAAAAAACAAAAAACAACTCTAAATATATAAAGGTAGCGACCCATTTTTAATATAGACACATCTTGACACTAAAAATATCCTCAATGTTGACCTACTAATAACGTGCTTAGCAGACAAAACACTACACAGTCCAGGTCTTGTAAATAGCAAGTGTTGCAAGTTAATATGAACGCACACTACTGAGACGGATATAAATATTTGATCAGGAGCAGGAATTCTGAAAGCATTTCAGAACCCTACTTTAAAGGATTCGTGACTTGTAAGAGAAACAAGGGGATTCGTGCTTGGCATTTGTCTATCGGGACTGTGCACTTCTTCCTTTTTAAAACTTATTCAAGATCCACAAAGGAGTAGCTGTCCTCTTATGATGTTTTATTTTTGTTCTGTGTGTCCTTCAAGAGAATCTGCTCGCTGTAATCATTTATGAAGTCCTAGGCTTGCAAATTTGATATGTAGCCTCAGCAAAAGTAACCAAGGAAAGTGAAAACTGATACTTGGTAGTTCCTGCCATTGGTGAAATGACCATACAATAGACATCAGGGTCAGAAACATACAGTCAGCAACATTTTCCTCATCGAAGACACTCTTCTCTAGTTCATTTATTTGTTTTAAAGGGAACCTTTTATGCAGAAATCACTTTTAGAAGAGGTTTAAAGCCAGTTGTGTGTCAGCAGTGTGTGAATATATCCAGCCTCTAATGGTAAACATGAATTAATTTTTATAAACAGTCATTCATTGACATTCTCTCTCTGTACGTGTCATCAGAGGGGGAAAGCCCCGCCCACTAGTGCCCATCTCTCCCTCATTAGCATAACCAGCAGCCTTGAGTGAGAAGCAGCCGTCTGTCCATTAGCCATTATAGTGTTTGAGCTGCTGAAGTTAATGTCAGCAAAGACTAAGAGGAGTTTTAGACGAAGCACAAATGAACAGCGACAGGAGTCTCCAAAGACTGACAGAAGCACACACTCACACTGAAGCACACATGCACACCTGACCAGCACTGATAATGTTGGTTCTGGTTTTTAAAGCTGCCACTATGCTGACACATAGGCGCATATAGCTCCGCCCTCTTTTGAAAAAGAGCACAATCTCATTTGAATTTAAAGCGACAGTCACCAAAACTCCACAATTATGATCAAAGCCTAAAAGGGTCCGTTTCAGACAGCTAGAAAACATCATGTGTGTGCTATTTTCAGCTGAAACTTCACACACACACACTCTAGAGAGGATCACAGACGCATTTTACATCTTATAAAAATGGACATAATAGGTCCCCTTTAATGCCAAATCAGCAGCATTGGCTTTATTCATGACAACACTTACGTTTACAATCATAACTGTTTCTTAATAATAATTCATCGTACATAAAAATAATAACATTACTAAAAAGTGATGGAAGATCTTTTAATCTGATCAATAATAAATATAATAAAATTCCTTCAGAAGACACCTTTATAAAATCACTCTTCTCTAGTATGTTATTTCTAGTATGTTAATAATCTGAATTAAATTGAATATGAAAATACATATATAATGACTCCTATATTCATGTATGGTACAATTATTAAATGCATGGAAAAAATATTGGATCTAAAATCTGAAACTTGTAAATGAAGGTTTTAGAAGGTTAAAATAAAGATATTTTCTTTATATATATTTTTTCTGTGGTGCATTTTAGCCACTAAAATGTTATAAAAACGTAATTTAATGCTGTAAAATGATTAATGATGATTTAATATTTGTATTATAATTATCCAGTGTTTGTCTATTTATATAGCCACAGCCATATCACCCTGCAGCCCAATGCCGGTTACTCATTGAAGCTAAGCAGGGCTGAGCCTGGTCAGTAACTGGATGGGAGACCATATGGGAAAACTACATTGTAGTTGTAAGTGGTGTTAGTGAGGCCAGCAGAGGGCGCTCAACCTGTGGTCTGTGTGAGTCCTAATGCCCCAGTATAGTGAAGGGTGACACTATACTGTCAATGAGCGCCATCTTTTGGATGAGATGTTAAACCAGGGTCCTGACTCTCTGTGGTCATTAATAATCCCATGGCACTTCTTGTAAAGAGTTGGAGTGTAACCCCGATGTGCAGGCCAAATACCCCCATTATCAGAATATGGAGAAAGTCTTTCTTTTTAACAAACCCCAATTTATGTAAAAACTGCTGTGGTCAATATTATGTGCCCCCTTAAGACATTTTTTTTTCGACTTGGTATAGAACAAATCACGCCCAATGACTTGCTTAATTAGAGTAACTTGCCTAATTAAGCTAGTTAAGTTTTTAAATGTCACTTTAAGCTGAATACTATTCATTCATTCACTCATTCATTCATTCACTTTTGGCTTAGTCCCTTCTCACATAATAAAATTTCTCTGGGCCAGCTCTGGCCAACACAATCACGTTTTGCTTGGCCCACATGCCGCAGTGAATTACGGTACATGACTGGACAAAGTCTGGCTTCTAGACAAGGGCCAAACATGGACCATATATGGGTCAGGTCACAGCCAAGTTAATAACTCATAACTAGGCCTTAACTGGGCCAGATAGGTTGGTGTGTCACCCATGAAAAACCAATGAAGCATTGCGCTTTAGGCACACTATGGGCATGCATTTTCTTAACGCGACCTGATTGGTAGAATTTTTTCTTTACTTAAAATTACTTTAATGTATTTTAAATGTGGGTCAAGACAGGCCAATTGTACGTGGCCCACATATCAAGTTCTGGGCCAAACAATACATTTTACATCAAATATTGTGTGCCGCCTTAAAGACAGTAACCTCTACCAAACCCGGATTATGTTTGGCCCACATGCTGTTTGCCAGCTTTATGCCAAATCTGGGCCAGAATTCTTTGCTACCTGGGTTATTTATCAGAGGTCACCACAGCGGAAAGAACCACGAACTATTCCAGCATATGTTTTACCCAACAGATGTCCTTCCCGCCACAACCCAGTACTGGAAAACACAATCATTCAAACACAACCTCATACACTATGGACAATTTAGTTAATCAATTCCCTTATAGTCAATGTGTTTGAACTGTGGGAGAAACCGGAGCACCCGGAGGAAACCCACGCCAACACAGGGAGAACATGCAAACTCCACACAGAAACGCTAACTGACCCAGCTGGGACTTGAACCAGCAAACTTCTTGCTGTGAGGCCACAGTGCTAACCACTGAGCAACCGTACCGGCCCAGCTGGATACTAGTATCTTGAAAAGTAAATAGGCAAAGGCATCCCATGGCAAATCACTTGGAAAATATTAAAAAAACTATAAAAATTTAATAGAGAAGGCTTTACCTTCAACTATATTTACCTTCAACTATATTTATATCATGATATGTGATTGTCATAAGTCACATCATCCAATCTTGCATGCAACTTCTATCCAATAAAAACCAGAAAACTGTTAAATCGCACAAAGAAAAAGAGTGAAAAAAATAACACTTTCAGCCAAATCAGCATCTTCGACAGACAAAAGTCAGATAACAAGCTCAGTATCAGATCAATCTGTCCTTTACAAGCCAACGATTCACCAGAAGAGCTGATAACGTCAAAATCCTTCAATTACAGCACATTAATCAGGTAATGTCTCCCAAAAAAACAGGAGCACGACAACAGCAGTCAGCTTTTCCAGCCTCAATGCAGATGAATATTAATCAGAGCTTAAATTAGACTGACTATCTTTATCCCTTCCCTCCAGCGTCGACTCTCTAAAGTAAAAATAGCTGTGAGGAGTGAATAAATAGTCATGCAAAGCAATCCATATTGATCCTCCAGTGGGTGAGACAGCATTTCCAGCTCACTTTAAAGAGCTTTACCATCAGGTTTCATTAGTTTATGTATTTATTAACATGAGCTAATAACGAACAATACATGTATCGCATTTATCAAGTTGAACATTTACTAATGCATTATTTAAATCTAAATTCATGCTTGCTAATATTACTTAATGCACTGCGAGTTAACATGTACTAACAACTTTATTTACATTAACTAACGATTAATAAACACTACATGTATTGTTCATTGTTTGTTCATGTTAGTAAATACTTATGCACGTACCATATCTACAGAAAAAGCATTGTGCATTTCTGAAGTGTGCCTCATATAGGTGAGTGGGTTTGACAAACCACCTGTAGACACACTCTTCTCTCCATATGCACCTCAGACTTTAACTGACCTCCATCTTACAAGGACTTAATAAGAAATACGTTTACCAGTGAATGTACCACACAATCATGATGCACTACTTGTTTAAATAACTCTATTGCATAATATCCTGTACAACATTGTTCTGTCGTTTGTGAAAGTACTTGTATAGTTTGTCTTAGGTTTATAGCCAAGTATAGCATACGTATAGTTAGTAGTTATTATAGTTAGATTACCACTCCAGTATGCTAGTTTTGTATAGGTTTAAAATGGCTCTTACATCTAGTGTTGCATTTATACTTATGATTATGTTTATTTTAGTGCTGGGCCGTTATCGGCTTTAATGTGCTGCGTTAACGCGAGACTCTTGTCGCGCGATAAAAAAATATGGCCATTAATCTATTCTCAAAGTTGGGCTGGGAGATGGGTCTATTCTACGCAAGCTAGGATGACTTTCACCTTTATATTTTAGCGCGGATGTACACCTGACTGGTGAGCCGTCTGACAAAAAGTGCCCGTCTGAATCAAATCATCAGGATGCCCTTCTGGATCTTTCACTTACTTCAAAGACACTACTGACTATGCTTACATGGACATCTGTAGTCTAGTTATTTGCCTTAATAAACAATAATAGGTCCCACTTTATAGTAAGTGTCCTTAACTAATATGTACTTGCACAGAAATTAATCATTTGTTACGATGTACTTAGTGTAAATACATGTATTTACTGTGTACTTATGCTTGAGTAAATACATGTATGTAATTACATCTGTAATTAACTTCTGTAATTACATTTGTAAATACACTGTTCACCATCCCTTACACCTTAACCCACCCTTAAACCTACCCAACACCACCAAACCTGTCCATAACCCTACCTCTTTCCCAACTCAAGAGCACCACAAGTGTTCTCAAATACATTATGAACACAGTAAGTACATTGTATTTATTTTTTGATGCAAGTACATAGTAGTTAAGGACACTTAATATAAAGTGGGACCCAATAATATAATAAAGGTGTTTACGTGAAGTGCTTTCATGTAAGAGTTTCCTGTAATTTTGGGTGACTTTAACTGCAGTTCGGCAGTTTCACCTTCACTCATGAGCAGTTCATTCATGTCCCCATGACAAACTGGGGTATTAGACGCAAATAAGGAGTAAGGACTGCTGAGAGTGTTATGGAATATAATAACTCACGCTGAATGGAAAGAAGAAAACTTCAGCATTTCGCAATGTGTGTGTGTGTGTGTGTGTGTGTGTGCCCTTTACTGACAGCCGTGTGTGGATCTTGTCTGAAAATATGGCGAAAAGTCCTACATGACGGTAATAGTTTGATTGCAGTGTTTACTTCAATAATGCCACTAATATCTGCATACTCCACATGTCTTAATTCCATTTCTGTTTAGTTCAGTTATGACTTTAGTCGGATTAAGGTTAAAAAAATAATAATAATAATAAAATAAATAATTTGCAGTTTCGAGCTTATGTGAGCCTACAGTTCAAAATTCACGTTTAACTGAATAATCTGAACCATTTTACTGAACATCATTTATTTTCATCACCAATTATCATAGTTAAACAGTTTCTCAAGCAGTTTGTGATGCATTTTAGAAACAGGAGATGAACCCCTGGTCTAATGCACCACCTGGCTTGAGAAACCCGTTCTCAAAGACTTATTATTTGGGTAGCACACATATTCTGAATGCCTTCGGCAGAATTCAAATGAGCCATTTTAATCTAGATTAATTCCAAGATTACAGTGAGATTAATCTAGATTTTAAAAATATATATGCCCACCTATAGTTTATTTACTGTGAGATTCCCATACATGAAGCAGAATTACAATAAAGCTCAACTTGAATAACTGTTAACTGTTGTATAACTGTTTTTTCATGGTATTTAAAGGAAGACATGTATAATATAATGCAAAGCGAGTCTTAGCAGTTTAACCAAGGAATGCATTGACAGAGAAACACATATTTTGCATTGCTCAGAAGTCAACTGCTCAGAGATCAGTCACTGAGGAATGCTTGAACTAAATGCTAAATGTGGGTCAAAAGACTAAACAACATTAGAATGCATCTAATTTAATCAAACTTTTTTCATTTCAAATGGTCAGAATAAGACATAAATATATTAATTATGCCCAGTACCATTATATCACTCATATTATATTATTTGACAATTTCACCAGTTTACAGGCGTCTTTTTTGAATTTGTTAATGTAAATGTGCTGATTTGCTGCTGAAACAATTTTTTATTATAAGGTTATTATCTAGAGCGTGACACAGCGGCACAGGGGGTATTGCTGTCACCTCACAGCAAGTTTGCTGGTTCAAGCCCTGGCTAGGTCAGCTGGCATTTCTGTGTGGAGTTTGCATGTTCTCTCCGTGTTGGCGTGGGTTTCCTCCGGGTGCTCCGGTTTCTCCCACAGTCCAAACACATGCGCTGTAAGTAAGCTGGGTACGCTAAATCGTCCGTAGTGTATGTGTGCATGTCCTGGTCCTCCAGGTCAAGGGTTGAACGTTGGCTAACAACCCAGCTCATAATAACTAGAATATGGTGAGACTCAATATCAACTTCAATATAAAGGGCGCTGGGAGTAAGTAAGTCCAAACACATGCGGTACAGGGGAATTGGATCGGCTTAATTGTCCATAGTCTATGTGTGTGAATGAGTGTGTGTGGATGTTTCCCAGAGATGGGTTGCAGCTGGAAGGGCATCCGCTGCATAAATTGGGAAGCCAATACGGAAGTAACTGAAACTGCAATTCATCAAAATTCCGCTAGTCCTGGCTCCATAATAGAGCAAGTGGCAATTGAGTCCACTGTTAGAATGGCCAACTTTACAGCAGAAAAAAAGGTGTTTACAGCCTGGTACAAAGAAGGATTTTGGTTCATATAGCTATTATTACCCTCCATGACAACTGTGAGGGGGGTGAATTTTTTTATAACTCATCCATTTCCTTTATTTTAGGTTATATTAAGTTTGCATAATTAAGGGCGTGGCCTTTGAGTGACAGCTAGGTCTCGCTGGTCGCCGTCACTTCACCTCAGCTGAATCCGGCAGATTAGCCACTGATCTCGGCATATTCATCGTATTTTTGTGTTGTTTTATGTGGCTTTACACAGTCAGCTGCCTTTTGGACTTATTTCTTACAATCATCAGATGATATGGGATGCTGTGTGCATTTAATTGTGCTCACAAACCATTCACGTGGCCTCCGTTTCCCATGTGAGTAAAGTTATATACTTGTATACCATCTCTATAAATGTATTTGTTTTATTTAAGATCATTTATCATTAATATTTTTCTTTAGACCCGTAAAGCACTCCAGAATCTGCCAGATTGATTAGCTGTAGACTCTAGATCAGTCATCTGAAGCGTTATCATACAGTGTTATGCTGGAGTTCATCAATAGTCTTGCATTTACTAACACACACTATATCTGAAGTGTTTGGAAGTAATTCGCGTTTTCCTCCTGTAGAAAAACATCATAAGAACAATGTTTAGTGGCTCATTGTATTACAACAGTGCTTTTAAAAGTCTAAACACTTTATTGATATAGTGTACAGGCAAGCACATGTGTCAGAACACAAACGAGTCGCAGTTAATAAAGTATCAAGCGTTTCTCCCAAAGTAAAGTCTGTCTGCTAGGTCTAAGCAAAGTGCCAGCAGGTGTCTGTAGCTCCGCTCACTCTCCGCCTCTTTGCCCTTGTTTGGTATCCCGCCGTGGGTGCGATGATGCGCGAACAAAATGGTGACGGTTGGCCGCGCCTACTTGTAGCTTCTTTTGCGGTGTTCAGAAACCTATGGGTGACGTCACGGATACTACTGTACGTCCATATATTTTACAGTCTATGGTAAAAACGTGCTGGATAAGTTCGCGGTTCATTCTGCTGTGGCGACCCCGGATTAATAAAGGGACTAAGCCGAAAAGAAAATGAATGAATGAATGAACAAGTTATGTTTCTAGATTGAGCATTATGTATACTGCAAACCATCCTCTTTAAACACAGTGAGAATCAGCTGTATGCAAACTAGTGACCTACATTTGGTTGTCAGACACAGTAAATGGGCATATTTAATCCGGAAATGAAGCCACTTCGACTAGCCATGGGCCGGTATAAGATTCTGACGGTGTGATAACTTTGGATAAAAAAATCACGGTATAACGTTATTGTGATTACTGCTCTAAAATATATTCTTTTTAAATGTCTGGGTAAAGAAACAACAACTTTTCCCCCCTTTGAAAACAATATATTTCATTTTGTGAAAGATTTAAGATATTTTGGAGCAGTAAACACGTCACACTAAATAATTCAACTGAATCATTGATGTAGCGGCTTTCCAATTGCCGCTATTGTTGGTAGAGTGAGCAAGTTTTTAACGCATAAAGTCAGAGTCCGTAGGCAAAATAGATGCAAATAAAAACGTCTTTATTTTCCAATCAACAGAATTACTTCATCACTTTTCCTTAATCTATATGCACACTTCTCTGTTACCTTAAGTTGAGTTGAGTTACTTCACGTCACGTCACGTTACGATCAAAAACTGTGTGCTTCCTACCAACGCTCTCTTCCATGCAGTGAAGCCACAGTTATATAGTCTGGTACTGACACCTTGTGGCCAATCGCCAATTTACAATGTATGGCTTCTACAATTGACTTCTGCTGTCTTCATGTCAAAAACACAGATTTCTTTACTATTTAAAATGCCATCTCTGGATATCTTTTCTGCTTAAGATACTGTTGTCCTAAAAAAACAAAAGAAAAAAACAAATAAAAATCTTACACACACCTTGGGAACGGTATTACAGAAAACCTTGACTTTTCCAAACCGCGGTATATCTTGAAAACGGTTATCGTCCCATGCCTAACTTCGACATCCCCATATTTCTGAAACTGTACCATAAAATGTATTGTGTGAAGATTGTGTGAGATTCAAGTGCATTTGCTGACCCCTCATAACAACTGCAGGAACTGTCATAAAAACACACACGCCTGTACCAAGCCCCTCCCCCAGAGAATTATCAGCCTATATCGATCAATGATTGGCTACTTTACTAGGAGGCGGGGCTTTATTCGCCATGTTGACCATTACACTTTTACCCCATTCAAAACTATACAAGTGTCATGTCTTGTGTATTCTAGTCCTCTATACATACAGTATTATATTCTATACATAGTACTAGTCTTCTATGCATAATAATCTATGTACTCCCCCTACAAAATAATCCCAATCAATGTAAAATGATCAGTTCTTTCCAAGGAGGTTTATTTAGGTCATCTTTTGTCAAATTATATTAATATCGGAATACATAAATCTAAATATGCAATGTCAGTTGTTAATCCAATATCGTGCAGCCCCATCTCATGCAGTCAGCTCAAAAGCAGAAAAATCTTCATGTAATATAGCTTGTCCATGCTTTTGATCAAAGGTGAGAGTCTCTTCAGAAGTGTAGTCTGAAACATGCAATCTCTCCACAGTTTCTTCAGCGCTGCGCACATATATTAGCAGCGTGTTGCAGCACATCAGTCTTTCTGCAGAGGGTGGGAGTCTTCTAATGTTTTGATCTCCAGTCAGTTTCAGGCGTTTGAGAATGCTAATGTCTCTGAAAATCCCCTGCGTCTGCGAGCGCTCCGTCACAAGGACATTTCAGTGCATTTCTATCAGAAAATGATGCACAATGGAGGCATAGATTTCATGAGCACTCCTTATTTTTAATATGGGTCAAATTTGAGAAGGGGATTAAGCATCGAAAAAATAAGTGTCACTTTACAATTAGGTTGTCTTATTTATTCATTTTCTTCTCATTAATCAGGGGTCACCACAGCGGAATGAACAACTAACTTATCCAGCATATGTCTTACACAGCGGATGCCCTTCCAGCTGCACCCCAGTACTGGGAAACACCCATACACTTTTGCATTCACACTCATACACTACTGCCCATTTTGTTAATCAATTATCCTATATAGCGCATGTGTTTGGACTGTGGGGAAAACCGGAGGAAACCCACACCAACACGGGCAGAACATTCAAACTCCACACAGAAATGCCCACTGACCCAGCTGAGGCTTGAACCACGTTCTTGCTGTAAGGCCACAGTGCGACACCACTGAGCTACCCACGTCTCATATCTGACCCATAATCCAAATATTTGATCAAATTCTGCGTATTAACGTCAGTATCATGCATGCCATCACACATACAGAACTCTATAGTGTGTTATAATGTTTAGACGACGTCACTCTAAAATCAGAAAAGCGTCCACTAAAGATGAAGAGTTCAGCAGAGCATAAACTGAGCAGGCCTCCAGCGGGCTAATACTGCTCTGTCTTGTTCATTCAGGCTTGGTTTCAGCTTATATGTCACGTCCCTGATGACCAATCATGAAGAAGAATCAAGAGTTTTAAAAAGCCAGTGCGTTTATACAAGAACACCCGCAGCGAGATATGAGATCCACAGTAATGATACTGCATGAGCACTTTAGACAATCATACTGTAAAAGTGATTATCTAAAAGGTTCCTTTTTTTGTTTTGAGATCTTCTACAATACATGTATATCCATACTAGGGGTGTCAAAATTAATTGTTTCTTCGGTGCACCGCGATGCAGATGCGGACAATTTGGTATCAGTTCAGTAATAATCATAACCGGTTATTATGTACTGACGTGAAGTATCTCTTATGCGCTATATCGTGAGGGAGGCGAGCATTTACAACCTCGCTGTTGTGTGTCTGTTTTCTGGAAAGTCTTTCACTGGCACTTACAGCAGAAGCCCCTATTTCTCTGCGACTGAGGGAATGAAAGTACTCCATTTCTCTCTCTCTGACTGTGGCCCATTTCACCTTCGTGACTTTTCCTCTCGGCTGCTGGCGTGACTTTTCCTTTCGTCTATAAGCATTCCTGCAGCTGTACCTGTGCATTGTCGCGGGACCCGACCAGATTTCATGCGGCGCGGGAATAAATTTCCGAATAAAAGCGCAGGAGCGGTCGGTAACTCTGGTGTAATTTTAACAGGAGTGGGCGTTCTAACAGTATCGTTCCCAAGTGAGTGAGCAAGCAAGCGTGCGTGGCGTGTGTGTGTGTGTTAATTGCTGTCTATGCTTGTGTATGTGTGTGAATGAGAGACAAAGTGGTGCTGTGTGTCCATGTGTGTGTGTGTGTGTGTGTGTGTGTGTGTGTGTTTATACAGACAGCTTGTTATAGCCACCAGCCAAAATACAACATTGTGTATGGAAAGCATCGTCAATGCACCGTGATGCACCGAAATATCGAATTGAACCGAATCGATGGCATGATAATCGTAACCTAACCGTGAGACCAGTATAGGTTCACACCTATAATCCATACGTATGTAACAAACACTAATTTTCTAATTGAATGCATTTCAACAGCTTTTATCTCAGTATCTGAAATGGTTCATTCAAGAAAGATCACTCCGCTCTGATTGGTCAGATGGCCATTACTCTGCTCTGATCATTTTTTTTTGCCACTTACAAGAAAACAAATGCTCATTTGATAAAGCAACATGTTCTTTAAAAATTCTTACAAAAATATAAATTAAATTAACAATAGCAACAACATTAACTCTGCACACTTTGATTTCATAATTGAATCATTTTACATTCAGCTATTTATATATTTATTTCCATTTAACGACGAAAACTCTTTCATTTTCTCTTATGCATTTCAGCATTCAAATGGTTCATTCAAGAATCGTGTCCCTCTAAGCCCCGCCTTCCATAATGATTACTTCGTTCTGATTGATCAGATGGCCCTACTCTGCTCTCATTGGTTTTTGTCTCTACCAGAATGCATCCAGTTTTTTTTTCTTCCACCTGTTTTTTTCGCCACCATCATGTCCCCATGTCCCTTCTGGGTCTCCATACTTTTTCAATCACAAACAGCTACATTAAACACCATATAAAGGATAATCTGGATAAATAAGAAACATAATAAGCACGTTTTAGTAAGTGTAGCTACTCTGAGTTTAGAGAGCACTTACTGTATTTCAGCTGGAACAAACCATCAACCTGAAACAATACATTTTACGATTAAGGAGTTCCACTGAACAATCTTCACTCCCTAAAGGTCTATTATGTGTAACGATGTATATGTTTGTTTTGTTTTTTATGTGCAGGCCCTTAATGTAAAAGTTCTCTATTCTCTTGACTGCTGAGATAGGACATCTTCAAAATGCTGACTACAAAAGTTTTGAAAGTGTATTTCTAGCTTTTGGCCCAGACAAGGGTGCAAACCACACAGTATCTGGTGCAGAGTGGCCCTCAATGCAAAACATAATCAACAAAACAATGCTTAAAGGGGAGCTTTTATGTGGAAATCACTATTATAAGAGATTTAAACACAGCTGTGTGTAAATATAAGCAGCTTCTAATTGTAAAACATGTATTAATTTTATTTTTTATAATCAGACTTGATAAAAACAGTCTGCAGAAACACTTTGATTGACATTCTCACTTTGTACGTGTCATCAAAGGGGGAAAGCTCCGCCCACTAGTGACCATCTCTCCCTCATTAGCATAGAATGTTAGTCTTGTTTTGGAATCTGCCATTATGCTGACACACAGGCATTTGAAAAGAGCACAATCTCATTAGAATTTAAAGCGACAGTCACTAAAATGGCATCAAAGCCTAAAAGAGTCATTCAGGGTGAAATCAACTGTATTACGATAATATAGTTTCCATATATTGTTAATATTAATTTATCAATTTTATTTTTAAAAACAATCAATACACACTAAAATAACTAGTTACCATAAATATCATCTAGAATTTTATCATTTCTGATTAAACAATTATTAAATATATTTTTTGAATAATACTATATCATTTAAAAATGTACATTTTATTTAATACTTTGCACTCGAGAATTTCTTATATAAATTACAAACTAGTCTCTCTTTTCTTTTCTCTCTACTTTATAATTCTTATAATGCAATCCCATTATTGGGGTTTCATTTTAATGTAAATATGCAACTGCACTGATAATCCAAAAAGCTTTGTTTCATAATTTCTTTACAGTCTTTGATGCAATGTTCATGAGGGATTGATTAATGACAGGTTACTTTAACAACTTTACATAAATTATCTATGGACTGTACAGTGAAAGCATGCAGGGCTGTGGGGAATTTTGTCACATCCACACATCTGTTTAATGAACGCTCTCCAATGCAAGAAGAGAGGAAATCACTGAGAGCTTTTATCAATGATTTATGCATGTGCTTAATCAGAAATTCACTTTCCAACCAAACCAAATCATGCAACAGCAGTAAAAAAAAAAAAAAAAAAAAAAAAAAAAAAAAAAATAATATATATATATATATATATATATATATATATATATATATATATATATATATATATATATATATATATATATATATATATATATATATATATATATATATATATACACTGACAAAAAATGACTTTGGTTTGGTAAAATTGAATTAATTTACTATCATAACTTTTAAATTGTAATATTAAATTAAATTCTTATTGCTTATTTGTATAGCGCTTTTTACAATAATTATTGTTTCAACGCAGCTTTACAAAAGGTGCACATTATTGCATTACAATCAAGTTAAGTTAAAGTTATAATCAAATATAAGTTATCATAGCCGCAGATTTTTAGCTCATCATTGAGTCTACGTCTTTACTTGTATAAATGTGTGTAAATTTATATTTATTCAGTTTTTTTATTTAATTTCATTAATATTATCATGATATAATAATATTAAAATATTGAAGTTTTATTTACAATACAGTTTGTGAAGTAATATTTTCTGTCTTTTAGTAGAGATATGATATGAGAGACTTGCTTTGTTTACCAAATACGTGAATTTAATTGGATTTGCATTGTAAACATTAAATAAAAGTTAAAAAAATAATATTATTTATTCCATAAAACGTTTTTAGCTATGATAATCCTAAAATCATTCTGCATAATTTGCAGATTTTCTACAAAATTCTCCACAGAAATAGCAAAAAAAAAAAAAAAAAACGTCAGCTGAATCAGTCTGACCCTAGTTATTATATACAGACATAGTTAACCTGCAATTTTATAGCATAAAGGTGATGTCTGTGCACATGTGTAATGAGCTGTATTTGTGTATAAAGAGTATGTGTTGTCCTGGAAGTTCTCGATGGTTGGCATCATCTTCATCTTTTTGTAAATATTAAGGATAACTAGAATTTCCCAAGAAACACTTTTACTTCATGTATTAAATGAACTGAGAGGAAAGAGTAAATATTAGTAGTCATTTAGTTGCAAAACTGAAATATTTTCTAATAATTGCAAATAAACCTAGCAACATAAAATAACTTTTAATCAGAAATGACTGACTTTGGGAACGCCCAAAAACATTATCATAAATGCATAAAACAAAGTTAAAATATTACAGAGAGAAAATAAAACACCAATAGGCTAACTAATGAGATTTACCTAATTTGATAAAAGCACAGTTTCTTATGCAAAATAAATATAATAATATTAATAATAATAATACCAATAATAATAATAATAATAATAATAATAATAATAATAATAATAATAATAATAATAATAATAATACCAATAATGCCAATAATGCCAATAAGGATAATAATAATAATAATAACAACAATATAAATACCAATAATAATAATAATAATAATAATAATAATAAAAATGATAATAATAACAATAATAACAACAACAACAACAATATTAATAAGGATAATAATAATAATAATAATAATAATAATAATAATAATAACAACAATAATAATGATAATAATAATAATAACAACAACAACAACAACAACAACAACAACAATAATAATAAATAAATAAATTAGCTTGATTACTGTAAATAAATCAAGTATGTGTATTTATTCATTTAAATAAATAAAGATAACAAACTTTTAGCTTAGTTAATTTATTTAGTAGTGTTAGGTCAAACATAAAGTAATTTTTACCTGACGTTGAAGTGAATTATAGCTACTTGAATAAGTAAAACACACCTGAATTTTATTATTTTCACTAAGACTTTATCACGTAAATCTTAAGAGTCATTTTGTTTCAGTGCAGCTCCGTCTGAGCTGTTCACAACTGAATATTTAACTAACTAAATGTAGATCTTAAGTGATGTTAATTCATCATCACGTTATTCCTGACCTCACAAATCAGACTTAATCAGCCGCTTCAATGTTTACAATCGATTACACGTCAATCAATACAAGTTTGGACAAACGACGGATCATTAAAGCCGATAAACATACCTCGCATTGGGTTTTGGATCCAGAGGATTCCCCCGATGAGGTGTGGAGACTGTCCTAACATCATGATACCCAAAACACAAACACCTGTCTGACAGAAGCGCCTTATGGAAGCTGATTGCTATTATTATTATTGATAACAATAACACGCGCGCGCCTGTCCACTGCTCCTCAATGTAGCGCGCATCGCATCTCAGAGAAACCTCGCAAAAAACACCGTTTTACACAATAAAATGCTTTATAACGAAGCTTAACATGCCGTGTTGTGCTCCTCGCAGTGCTTCAGATGATGTGAATCAGTGGGTGGACGTGCAGATGCTGAATGATGCAGATCGTCAGTCTTTACAGTGCATGAATAGGCTGATTTGCAGTCGTAAAGCCCATCTCTATGTTATAAGTATCCAGCGAAGAAGCAGGAGCAAAATCTGCGGCTGATCGGCAGCCAATCATAACCTTAACCCGGCTGTGCATGCATGGGGAAGCGGCTACGTGTGTGTGTTTATTTGTTTGTTGTCTTTCAAAACACACAAACATGTCCTTAAAAAGTGTTAAAGTCTTACCTTCTACTGCCATTGCTGTAGATCCAGGAGTTCGTGCATTATGGGAAGGTGAAGCTGTTGTTGGTTGTCTGAACACCTCAGTGTCTTGCTTATTATTAACACTTGCATTCAAGCTCTTGTCAAGCCGACTGGGCTGGAAAAGCGTGAATTGGGCTCTCGGGGAATTGTGGGTATTGTAGTTTCACTTTGAAAGTTGTCACAGGAGCTGAAAGCATGCTGTTGGACCTGTTTTAAACTATACTCAGGTTTCAGAGTTAAAGTAGCAGTGTGTATGTGTTTGGATTAAGATTATATAATAAGCATATAATATGATTTATGCATGTGCTTAATCAGAAATACACTTTCAAAACAAACCACATATTACACAATTGCAGGTTGAGCTACTCTAATGCATGTTTATGAATTACTAATCACACAACAATGTTAATTTGAATATACTACAATATAAAGTAGGGGAGACCGGGTATAGTTGAAACACAGGGAGAGTTGTAACACTACCAATTCCATGAATCAGGGATAAAATAGGGGTCATGTGACATTTTCAGTTTCCTCAGGTTTCCTTAACAGGAGGTGTCCCCTACTACAATAATATTCTGCAATGAATATGCAAGAGGGGCGTCACGGTGGCGCGGTGGGTAGCACAATCACCTCACAGCAAGAAGGTTGCTGGTTTGAGTCCCGACTGGGTCAGTTGGCATTTCTGTGTGGAGTTTGCATGTTCTCCCCGTGTTGGCGTGGGTTTCCTCCGGGTGCTCCGGGTTTCCCCACAGTCCAAACACATGCGCTATAGGGGAATTGAATAAGCTGAATTGGCCTTAGTGTATGTGTGTGAAAGAGTGTGTATGGGTGCTGGATAAGTTGGTGGTTCATGCCGCTGTGGCGACCCCTGATTAATAAAGGGACTAAGCTGAAAAGAAAGTGAATGATGAATATGCATATGATTTAATAGATGCTTATTAAATTGCTTATTAAAAGAAGTTATTTTAACTCAACAGTTGGGTTTGTTCATATCTGACCCAGTGCTGGGTTAATATAATCCAAGTTTTTGATCCATGCATGCTATTAGGACAAGTTTTACCAATTTATACACACGATTATACTTTTTTTTTCACAATATACAGTCACAATTGGAGATAAGCAGCATCAAATTCAAAAAGTAAACAAACATTTTCAAAAGCAAGGTACAGGGATGCAAACTCTCAAAAAACAATGTTGGGTTTGTTCATGTTTGATCTAATGTTGCATTACAATAACCCAGCATTTTTTGAGCGTATGCTTCCCTTTATTTATTTATTTATTTATTTATTTATTTATTTATTTATTTATTTATTTATTTATATATTTTTAATTAAATTTAAGTGACACTTTTAACCCAAAAGTTTGTCAATATTTGACCCAACATTGTATAACAACAACTCTATTTTTAAGGTGTAGGAAGCACAAGAACCAAGCAACCCAGGCTCATTCTGAAAACGTACCCCTATATACATTTCAGGAGAGCGCCAAATACGTCCCAGGAGCTACGTTTTTTTGCAGTTTTGTTTTTTTGTGAATCCACCAGAAGCCGCTGTGTACGCTTTTTCAGATCTCAAATTTCTCCCGCGAGTGTCATTCGTGCCTGTTGTTCTCATGTAAATGCACCAGAGGCTGCTGTCAGCTGACTGACCAATGACTGACCTTTTTTGGCTTTTGTTTTTGTCTTACCTGCTTTCTGAAACTGTTCATCACCGGACTCGAACCCAGCCATCACGGTCAATTTCACACTGCGTCTCAAATCTACCAACGTACATGGCGAGCCACTGGACAAACTGGTAACAGCTGGAAAGCGTCCACACAGAGGTAAGCGGTCAGTGGTTGTGCGAAAAGAAAAGTGCTATACCACCCCATAGCATTCGTTTTAAAGACGAAATGCTGCCATATGTACTGTACCTCTGGCTACACGATTTGCGATCTCCAGAAATGTATATAGGGCTACGTTTTCAGAATGAGCCTGTGTTTGAACCAAGAGTTAATTAAAAAAAGCAAATATTTGGAATAATGTCCACTTCAATGCTCACTTTACTTGCTGTTTCTTTGTAATTGTTTATTAAATTTACTAGAAATACTTAGCCTTTTTCAGTGTGGTTACACACATGAGAGTTAAACTGAAAATGTAATTTTATTTAATTTTAACGTCTGACTCTTATATTCAAAGAAATGTATTGATTGGTTTATTTTTAACACCGATTATTCATGAGGTGTGAGGAATTACTAAAGTGTGCTTGTTTTGAAAAGTTCTGTCTGTTGTGACTGTGTAAATATCTTCATTGTTAACATTTCTGACATGTTTAAAAGCTCTAACTAACCTTAACCAACCCTTAAAAACATTCAATTTAGCTTTAAGTTGAAATTCCAGTAGTTAAACATTTAGCTTTTGTAACATTTGCTGTCCAAATAAGGACAAACCCTGAATAAATACAACTAGAAAGTCATGAATTCTTCATCTGAACTCTTCCCATGCAGGAGTTTGTCATCCAGGTTGAGACAAAAGCAAGTATAAAATGTGGAGTGCAGAGACTCTATAAATACAGACAAGCTTTCTGAGCTCCTTTTGCTTGAGTGAATACAGTAATGATAGCATGAGTGCTGTGCAATGTTGTTATCATGTAAACCTACATCTCTCTCACAGTAGAAACTGATCACACCGTAACCTAATTCAGGTTAAAAATAGACACTGTGTTAGAATGTCTCTCTAAATCACCCTTATTTGTAGGTCGCTTTATATAATTGTGTCTGTCAAATTAACACATGTAAATAATGCTGGGAGTTTGCATGTTCTCCCCTTGTTGGCGTGGGTTTCCTCCGGGTGCTCTGGTTTTTCCGCAGTCCAAAAACATGTGGTATAGGTTAATTGGGTAAGCTAAGTTGTCCGTAGTGTGTGTGTTTGAATGAGTGGATGCTTCCAAGAAATGGGTTGCAGCTGGAAGGGCATCTGCAGCGTAAAAACATATGCTGGATAAGTTGGCGGTTCATTTCGCTGTGGCAACCCCAGATTAACAAAGGGACTAAGCCAATAATAAAATGAATGAATGAATAATGCTGGGTTGTTGTAACTTAATGTTGGGGTCAAATAATGACAAAGCCAACCACTAATTTAAACTAATTTAAAAGTCAGTGGAAAAATTGACCCAATGTTGGGTTTGTCCATATTTAACATTTGTTAGGCTTTGACAACTCATTTTTAAAGTCTATAATTACATATGGTTCATTTAAAGTCTCTTGTGTGGAAGTGTTTTAAACAGGTTTAAAGCATAATATTGCTGAATTTTGTTGAAATGGAGAAAACAATGTTTATAATTCAACACTGGGTCAATTATGGACAACCCCATTTAAATATTGGATTTAAAAAAAGTGTTATTAAAATGTATTGGAAACAATTAACTCAATGTTGGATTTGTTTCTATACTGTACAATATGAGCCAATGTTAAATGACAACGACCAAGCATTATCATGGACAACCCCATTTAACTGTTGGATTTTAAAAATACTATAAATGTATTGGAAACATTTACCTCAGCGTTGGATTTGTCCATATTTGACCAAATATTAAATTACAACAACTCAGCATTTTTCAAGTACTCGTGTGGGAGATTGATATCTGTAAACACATAGCTCATTATCCAAGTCTCATGAAAGTAAAACAGTAATACACCTGCCAACTGTACATTGTTAAAAGTGATTCGTTACGAGTAAACCTATTGTCTTAAAAGCAACACGTTACTTTACTTAAAAATAAATTAAAGCCATTGTAATATGCAACTGTTAAGTTGACAATTTGAATAATTCTGCTAGCTTTACCCACTAAACTCACTCCCTCCTTCTGACAACTCAACAGCCTTACAGACTCCTGTTCAGCACAAAACTCCATAATGAAACACACTTTCAGATCTGTGGCAATATTTACAGCCCCATTGGTGGACATCAGGAGCCTGGAACAAATGATGTAGGACAGGCATGTCCAAGCTCGGTCCTGGAGGGCCGGTGTCCTGCAAAGTTTAGTTCCAACCCCAATCAGACACACCTGGGCTAGCTAATCAAGCACTTACTAGGCTTTCTAGAAACATCCGTGCAGGTGTGTTGAGGCAAGTTGGAGCTAAAATCTGCAGGACACCGGCCCTCCAGGACCGAGTTTGGACACCCCTGATGTAGGAGATCACCATTTTTGGGTCTGACCAACACTGTAAAACAAATCGTGCTGCCTGATTTTTTAAAAATTAATAAATATTAAGTTAAAATTTGCATAACTTAATGTGGAAACCTGATTAATTTGTTAAAATAAGTGAAGTTTAAACAAATTTTGAGAGGAGCACGTGCTCATGATTGACCCAGCTGGCCCACATTAGCTAATCAAAGGATCCCAAGTCACTATATTTATATATCACCATTTCCTTTCTACAACTATCTTCGTCTAGAAGAAACCTCCCCTCCTCCCACCTTTATCCAGAATGGGCGGCACAGTGGCCCAGTGAATAGCACTGTTGCCTCACAGCAAGAATATCAATGGCATTGGGTCCTCTCTGGGCCATCTGGTATTTCTGTGTGGAGTTTGCATGTTCTCCCTGTGTCTGCAATGGCTTTCCCCAGGTTCCCTGGTTTCCTCCCACCATTCAAATATGCTCAATATTATAGATAAAATAAGCCTAAATCTTTTTTCTAATGTCTTACTCTCAGGAAGTTCACCTTGGCCTTAGCGGCAGGGGAGTTTGAGATCGACCTGAGCTCAATTTCCCCTTGCCCTGCGAAAGGGGGGAGCCCTGGGCCCGAGGATCCCTTGAGCTCAGGGCTCTCTGAGGGCTTTCAGCATGCCAAACAATCTATGTATAAATCATGAGCTACGTGTGAACTCTTGAAAGCAACATAAAAACAGTTGTTGTCTTGACGTTTTGTCACATTTTTAAAGTGAAGTACATTTTCCTGAAATCATCAGTAGATCAAAAGTAGATCAAAGGTCATTTTAAAGGAGGTTTATTGCAGTATGATCATCTATTTTCAACTCAAATAAAATTTGGAGGGTTGGGAATTAACAGCAAACTAATGGTTTGAGGGGTATGGCGCATGTCATGATTTTGCCAAATATGATGTGAAGAACCTGGATTAGCATCTGTGTTGATCCTGGAACATAATTTTTGTTGAAAAATGTAACCCATACCTATTCCCTACTCGTAAACCTAACCATAACTGTACATTATTCCCAAAATCAGAGAGAAATAATAAGTGGATAACAATCATGTAGAAGTGCATGAACCTAATTATAAGCCTAAACTAAACATAAACATTCATTCATTCATTCATTTTCTTTTTTGGCTTAGTCCCTTTATTAATCCGGGGTCGCCACAGCAGAATGAACCACCAACTTATCCAGCACATGTTTTATGCAGCAGATGCCCTTCCAGCTGCAACCCATCTCTGGGAAACATCCATACACACTCATACACTACGGACAATTTAGCCTACCCAATTCACCTGTACCGCATGGCTTTGGACTGTTGGGGAAACCGGAGCACCTAGGGAGAACATGCAAACTCCACACAGAAACGCCAACTGACCCAGCCGAGACTCAAACCAGTGACCTACTTGTTGTGAGGCGACAGCCCTACCTACTGCACCCTTAACATAAACAGAATTCCCTAATTATGATTGGCTGATTGAAATGTTGTTCCAGGATCAACATAGATGTTAATCCAGGAACCTGTCCTACTTGGTCAAATCAGGTTGGCGGGGTGTAGCTAAGCATATTTTGACCAATCCATTAAAACTGACTTTATTTAAGAACTGCCATTCAAGAGTGGTGAAAATGGTCAGATTTTATTTAGAGATTACCACAAGATTGAATACCCCCCCAGTAGATTAACTTACATGGATTTATTGTTCACCTTAAGACTAGCAATGTGAGACTTTACCATTGCATATATAAAGTCAGTGGCTCAGAACAATCCCTTTTCGTCTTTTGAACTTCCTTTAAGATTTTTTTTTTGGGTTATTTTAATTTAAGAGTATTTTATGAACACACTAAGGGTTGTTCAAATTAAATGTATTACTCCTAGTCTTTTACCCACATGCAAATGAATCGTAAAGTCTGAAAACAACCGCAATAAACAGCTTATTTTCACATTGCAAAATAAGGTGAATGGCATTTACTGAAACCTTCAAATGGAGACACAGCTCGTATTTCTGACAGGTCCAGGTATAGAGTTTTACACCACATTTATATCTCATGATGCAACACTTCCTGTAATCACTTTTGATCCGCATTCCTGTAGATTACAGACAGCTCTTGTCTTTCTGGTTTCCAGACAAATGTCCGAACCAAATGATGGAATACTTGGCATTACTTATCAGTTTGCTCACTTTGCTGTAACAAAGTATTGTTCACAAAAGCAAAAACTCACTACAAATGGACGTAGCATTTCATAACATTTCTGCATTTGTTGTGGTGAATGTTACATATTTTGAAAGATGAAATCATTTTGTTTTACATAATCATCCTGGATCGACAAACGGTTTGTATCCTCTAGTAAGTTGAAAGCTTCCATATTTCCTCAAAACCTTGAAAGACAATATCTGTGATTGAATATGTGGTATAGATTATTGTTTTAATGTATGGACTATACTACTTAAAAAACAATCAATCACTGAATGTTTGGCTTAAATATTTGCATTTTATTAAAAGTACAAAATGTACTCAATTCAGATCCAGTTTCATAATACCTGCTACTACATGGCAAAGGGAAAACGGTGGTGTTAGTGCACCTGCTCCCTCTTCTGGATAATTTACAGTATGACACACTGTGTCACTTACAGTACAAATAATAATAATCTTCCAACCCTTTTTGGTTTTACTGTACAGCCTTAATGCAAAAGCTAGAAACAACAACCAAAATCTGAATCATTTAAGCTTATTTAAGTACTTTGTACGTGTACACACAAACGCAATAAACACGCCATGTCATGCAAAATACGCACACACAACACACACACATACCGCCAACCTGATTTCACCAAGTAGGACAGGTTCCTGGATGAACATCTATCCTGAAACAACATTCCAATCAGCCAATCAGAATCAACGGTTTAAGTTTAGGCTTATGGTTAGGTTTATGCACTTCCGCATGATTGTTATCCATCTATTATTCCTCTCTGATTTTGGGAATAATGTACAGTTATGGTTAGGTTTACGAGTAGGCAATAGGTATGGGTTACATTTTCCAAAAAAAATTATGTTCCAGGATCAACATAGATGTTAGTCCAGGATCACATCATATTTGGGAAAATCATGACGTGCCCCACGCACGCACGCACACACACACACACTTGTATACATGGTTTAGAAGGACTCTCCATAGCCATATGGGACACAGCCACCTAAAAGCAACCTATTTCATTATACTACTTTGTGTCCTTGCAAAACACATATACCTGTACACACACACTCATGAGCTGAGACAGCTCAGAAAACTGTCTGTAAACTTGCAAACTGTAAAGCATACAGTACAGTACACATACTGCAAATTTACAAAACATGTAGAGCCGTAATATTATTAATCCAGTAACACTTTACAATAAGCTTCCATTAGTTAATGAACCTATGTTTATTCAACCATGACTAATGAGGACAGCAGAAGTCAATAGATTTACTTTAGTTAATTAGCCTGACATGTTAACTGTTCCAAAATATTATAAATGTTTCTTAAAATGAAATATATTGTGTTCAATGGGGAAAAAACAGTTGTTTTTTTTACTCAGACAATAAATAAAACTAATTTTAGAGCAGGAATCACAATACCGTACAGTGAACCCATGATATTTATATCCATATTATCATAATATCAGAATCCTAGACCAAAGCTAGTGTTTTTCCCCCTACTGATAAACTTCCATATCAGTAGGGGGAAAAATCCATATTTTATAGACATGGCATGGGACAATGCAGTGCTTCTTGTATAGTCTGAGACCCACTTTATGTCATATATCAATCAGGCAGTGACGATTACAGAGTTTTAAAGACAACAACCATTTTGTAACGGTTCAGCGAAGCGCTTGAGCTGGTGTTGTGCCGATAAATGCACCTCTGTCATGAAAAGCACCCATCTCATACACTTTCAGTAGCATTCTCTGTCTACATTTTAAAAAATCAAAGGCCATAATTGATTAAAACATAATATGATTATTATTTTGATGAATAAAGCAAGAACAAGAGGCGAAACACATTTTAAAAAGCGCTAGGTTTCCAAATAAATGTCAAATAAAAAAGTTTGACTGTGGTGTAGACTGATGTAATGAGCTTGTTCCTAAAATTTTTTTTAAACAAAATTTTTTCCTAAAATTTTTTTTAAACAAACATTTACATGGAAAACATATAATTGCTGTTGTTTTTATTTAAACCACAGATTAACCAATTAGCTTCACTTAATCTCATCTGTATTGTTTTAAAAGTCAATCTATTTATTTATAAAAATATATCTAATGTAAAGGAAGGGTTCTATTCATGAAACTCACCTCAGTCACTCTCATTAGTGTTATAACTGTATTATTAAACATTTGCATCAATTTAAGTTAATAGATGCACATTTCAGAAGCGGTGCATTTTATAGAAGGGGTGCATTTCTCAGCACAACACCGTGTTACTGAAAATGAAAAGTTCTTCAGCATATACTCAATACCAACATTTTTCCGTTCATCACGAAAGAATAATGAAGTCTATATTAACAGAGTAATAATGACGTGATCATCTTGACCCTGCCACAGCATTTCCCCATCAAAAGCCACTTTTCCATGCTTCCGGGCCCTCATTAATATTCCGACGACTTTATCGGAGATCCGCACGTATCTGTCGAACAGCTCTCCAAATGTCACTCTGGTGCAGCCGTCTGGATCGGGGTCCGCCATGGTCCTGATGACGAAACACATATCGTCTATCTCACGGTGGATGTGTTTTTCAGCACGTTTGGCCCTTTCTGCAGTTTTACTGCCCTCTTTCGGTCTCCCGTATCCCTCCTCGCCCCTGCGCAGACGCGTCGACATTGAGTATTCATAGTCAAAATCCTCACTGAAGGGGTTCAGCTTCTGATTGATGGTGTGCTCTGATGCCCAGTTTTGCCAGCGGCTTTTTAAGTTGCCCACAGTGCTGTATTTCTTGGACAAGTTGTTTATTTTGTTGGCATCTTCAATGTCCTTTTTGCCCCTAAAAAGATTTTAGAAATAGAGTTAAAAGTGTAACTAAATTTGCTGAAGACTTCTATATCGTACACTGTAAAAAAGTGAAAACTTAATTCAAATTATTTCAACTTGTTGCACCTAATTAATACAAATTAGGTGTATTAACAACAAATTATTAATAGCTTAATTTTTATTTAGCATCTTTAATGCATGTTTTTCTATATGGAAATTTTTAAAAAGTGAAAACTTCAAACTTCAAATAAACTTCAACTAATTACACCTAAAATAAATAAATAAATAAATACATAAAAAAAATAAATAAATAAAAATAAAAAAATAAAAAAAATAAAATAAATAAATAAATAAATAAACAAACATAAAAAGTATTATTGGAAAATATTGCTGAAATGCATGGGTTTTATCAAATGTGTTGCCAACTATGGACAAAAAGGGTTAAATATATAGGTTAAAATGTGTATTTTAAATATAATTGAAAACATTAACCCAAACCTTGACCCAATGAGCTATATGCACACAGACTTTTAATTTGATCTTTCCATTATAAAATTACCCTTTTAAGGTCTGATTTCTTTAAAAATCAGTGATCTTCACTGCCTGATTGATACATGTTGGGGGTCTCACACCTGACAAGAAGCAGTGCATTAAATTACATTTCCCCCCTGCCTTGTCTTTAAAATATGAGTTTATTTTACCCCAGTGTTTTCAAAGGAGCTTATGCGCTCACCTGCTGCTTCTGACCGCGCTAGGGTCTACACGCTCTTTCATCTGGTTTTACGCTTGAACAACTAAATTAATGCTAAAGTCTATTTAACTGCTGAATGTATTGTAATTATATTTCAATGTTGACGCTGTAAAAGGAACCGAAATTGAAAATAGCCACCAAAACCCTTCACCGGAACTATTCATTGGCAGAAAAACACTAGATGTGCATATGGCCCAATATTGAGTTACGGCAACCCAGCTTTCTATTTTAAAATATATACTGAAAAACTTGCTCATTTATATGTGATCATAATTCTCAATATATTTAGAACTTGGATCAAATGTTTGATTAAATATTAAAACAAATTATCAAAAACTAGTTATTTCAGGCCCAACATAAAATTCTGCTAAATGCAAAATGTAAACATTGTACTTTCAAGATTGCAACTTTCTCACAATGCTACTATTATTGTTACCATAAACTAGGGGTGTCCAAACTCGGTCCTGGAGGGCCGGTGTCCAGGAGAGTTTAGCTCCAACCCTAATCAAACACACCTGAAGCAGCAAATCAAGCTCTTACTAGATATACTAAAAACTTCCTGGCAGGTGTGTTGATGCAAGTTGGAGCTAAACTCAGCAGGACAACGTGCCTCCAGGACCAAGTTTGGACACCCTTGCCTTGATATAAATCTATTTTGATTTGTAAAATGTATTGAAAATATAGCGATTGTAAAAAACTGTAATGAAAAGACGATTTTTGTCAACACATTTCTAAACATAATATTTTTTATAACTGATTTCTTTTCTCTTTGCCATGATGACAGCAAATAATATTTGTCTAGATATTCTTCAAGACACTAGTATTCAGCTTAAAGTGACATTTAAAGGCTTAACTAGGTTAATTATGGTAAAGTTAGGGTAATTAGGCAAGTCATTGTATAACAGTGGTTTGTTCTGGAGACAATCCAAAACAAATATTGCTTAAGGGGCGAATAAAATTGGTTCTGAAACAATTAAAAACTGCTTTTATTCTAGCCGAAATAAAACAAATGAGACTTTCTCCAGAAGAAAAAATATAATAGGAAATACTGTGAAAATTTCCTTGCTTCATTATCATTTGCGAAGAATAAATATTTCACAGGAGGGCGAATAATTCTGACTTCAGCTGTATGTTAATAGGAGTCCAGAACTCACCCAGGAACAGAGGATCTCTTGATTGCGACCGCAGACTCTGTATGTTCATTGCTCCTGTTATTCTCTGACTCCTCCTGATTGGTTCCTGTATCCTCATTATCCCCATGATCCTGCTTTTTCTCCTTTTCCATTTCCTTCCAGCCCCGCGTCAGCTCCGAAACCATATTAGAGCATTTACGGCGCCGCGTTGGAGACCCTTTCTTGTTCAGCATCTTGTCCAGTTCATCTGTCACCTGGTCCTTACAGATACGTTTAGTCAAAAAGTCAATTCCTGCACTCCTTTCCTGAACGTCCCTCGTCACAGTTTTTACAACATGTGTGGTTTTGATGCGCGACTCTCCGGCGGGCTCCACATTATCCTTATTTTCACTTGTAGTGGTTTGTAGGGCTTTTTGAGAGAGTTTGTTCTTCGCTGCTTCTTTTTTATCATCTGTGGGGTCTCCTGCATAACATGGTGCCCATCCGCTGGGCTCGCTGGACTGTTTATCTTCATTTTCGCTCACCCATTGCTGCCAGCTCCGTGTTATGCTGCACACCATGCTTATAGTACGCAGCTTTTTAATGTTCTTGTTCGCTGAAGGCTTCCTTGCTGACATTGTTTACGTCCAGTTAGGGCTGAACAGTATATCGTTTGAGCATTGATATCACAACATGTGTATCTGCAATAGTCACATCACAAGATTGGGTTATTATTAAAGATTAAAAGATATTATTAAATATTATATTATATATAATTATATATAATATATTATATATAATTTTTTACAACTTATTTATACAGTCAGGAAAAAAGTATTGAACATGTCACCATTTATTTCGGAAAACATATTTCTAAAGGTGCCGTTAATAAATCCATATATGCAAAGAAAGCAAATCTAATTAGTTTACAAATGAAGTTATATGCAATAAACTGAAATTATACAGTGAAAACGTGTTTTACACATGAAAAAATAGAGGTGTAGAAAGCCAGTGAAAGCCCAGACAGCAGCTGAATCTCTCAGTAGTTCTTCAGCAACCCTCTGCCCTTCCTCAGTGTAAATGAATATCAGCTGCTTCAGTCCAACATCTACATTAGCAGGAGGATGAAGATGAAACCAGGGTGGACATTTCAGATCCAAAACACAGCCAAGGAAACTCTCAAAGGCTTTCAGAGAAAGAAAACCAAGCTGTAGAATGGCTCAGCTAATCACCTGATCCGAATCCAATAGAAAATAAAGCTCAGATTTCATAGACGAGACCCACAGAAGCATCAAGATTTTGACACTCTGTTGAAGTCTGTGAAAAACTCACACCTGAGTTATGCATGTGACTCCATTCTCCATATGAGAGGTGTCTTTAAGCTGCAGCACCAAAAAATAATTGTATATAAAGTATTAAATACATTTCAGTAGTTCAGCACTTTACACATAACTCGTTTTTCAGATTGTTTTGTTTTATTTTTATGTTTGTATTGTTTGGGTTTTTACCAAAATCTGGTTCAACTGTCAACAGCTCCTTTAGAGATATTATTCCCAGGAAAATAACATGACGTGTTCAATACATTCAGTTTACATTTGGATGTTTATATCTTGTTAATAGTTTTAGCCTCCCCAGAAAACCATGCAACTGTAACCAAGCACTGTTTGTTTGTTTATTTATTTTATGTGCTTATATTGTATGCAGATCTACTGCATAGAAAAGGGACTTGATCATCCCAGCCGATCTAAATGAATGAAATCTTTCCAAATAAAGCTATTTAAATCATCTGGTAAAATTATATTCATATCGCAATATATATCGCAGTAAAACAAAATATCCTCCAGTTTGGGGGGAACAATATATAGTTTGAGCATCGATATCACAATGTGCGTATCTACAATAGTCACATCACAGGATTAGATTATTTATTAAAGACATAAGATATTATTAAATATATATTTTTATTATTTATGCAATGATAACCGTGCTATTTTACATTTGGATGAAATTCTGTACTTGAAGACTCAGTTGAAGACTGATAGACTCCCTAGAAAATCATAGCACTTTAACCAAACACGATTGTTTATTTATTTTTGCTTGCAATTTATTAATTTGTATGCAGATCCACTGCAAGAAAAAATGACTTGACCATCCTTTCCAAACAGAGATATTTAAATCATCTGGTGAAATTATATTCATATCGCAATATATATTACAGTAAAAGAAAATATCAGATTTTTCCAATATCATGCAGCCTTACCTCCAAGGATTTCTTTCCTCATTCGAATCCTCTGTTTGGCTTTTATAGTGCACCTTGTTGTGATCCCTATAGTAAATTCTAGACTATGAGCACTCCCTTAGACACTAGTGCATTTGAAATGGGTACACCAACCCTAAATGGCACTGGAAAGTATGCCTGGCATTTCCACCGCTCATCTTTCCTTGACGCTTCCCGACCTGTGGGATTGGTGGGGAATCGTGTTTCATCATAGACGGTGGCCATCATCTGGGTAAACAGGGTAAAGATGTCAGCAAGTGCTAAGCTTTTCCTAGGTGGCACAAATGTGTGGAAAGCTACACAGGGCATCTTATCTAGAAACGTGCATTAAATTGATTTAGTCTTTTCATTGAGATCAATTAGGAGTGTGTGAACTGGTAAACTGCCAATGCAACTGTGGATGGTGTGCATCTATACCCTTAACAGTGCCTATGGTAAATGCATTTCTGTAGAACTTATTGAGTACAAATCTAAATGCCAAATCAGAGGGGAAAATGCTCTGAAAGCATGTAGGGATGTAACAAAATGAGATGAAACCGTATAGAATTAACACGTCAGCAATTCCAGCGTTATGGATGTGAAATTTGCAGTAAAAAATTAAAACATAAATTCACACAGAAAGTATATCTTAACATTATATTGAAACTAGGGTTGCACGATACTGGAATTCGGTACCAATCAATACTAAAATTCAGTTCAACAAACTCACATCTGTTTACAGAGTAACATGAGTGTAACTACAGATACAGGGACACTGGAGTGTTTCAGAGCTGCAATTCATCAGCGGATCGCTCGTGTGTCAGCTTATACACAAACCAGCTGATCGAAGTGACTTTAAAACGCTCCAGTGTTCCTGTATCTGTGGTTACACTCAGTAAACAGCGGTGGGTTCGGTGAACTGATGACCTTCACGGCCATACACAGTCATTTCTGTTAAACATGTGAACACAATGGCTGGCAAATCAGTGCTGTTTAAGAACGTGCTCAACAGCGCTCAAATGTCAGCGGGAAATGAGGTTTTAAAAATTCAGTATTGATTGGCGAGTTATGGGATCAGACAATATCAATATGTAAACATGTTTTAGATTTTAAATGAGGGAAATAAACGTGTTGTGACCAAAAAAGTCTGCAAGTTTACAGTCTACAACATACTTTGTAGAAATTCTGTGAATTAAACTGCACAACCCAAAAGAAATAATGCTCATCAAAAGGATAAAAGTCGCCTCTTTATGGGACAAACATGACTGATTTTATTTTATTTGACATTTTTCCATTAATGCGGAAAAGCTTGGTTATGGATGTGACAGATTTGAAATTGCCACTTGTGTGACTTTAGTAAATGAAATATGATAGTTTAAAAACACTGACAGAGACATTTTTAAGTATTTTTAAAGTACTGTAAGATACTTGCTCTACACAGAAAATGTAGAAATGCTTTCGCTATTTTGGTAAAACTTTTTTTTTCATCGTAAGGTTGGCATTTGCATGAAATTTTTCCTCTAGGAAAACCTCTCCTCTCCATATGCACCAGACACCTTTTTGACCCCAGTTTTTTGGGAAAACATTGTACAATTCTGAGTGTGCACACACTTTCCACTCTATATGCACACGACACTTTTACAACACTTCATGTTCCTTGCATCTTGCATTCCCTACTGTGTTTCATGCAGGTGAGTGGGCTTGACAAACCACCTGTAGAAGACACTTTTCTTCTGAAATGCATTATGTTGAAACTATAATTGGGTTATTTTTTTTACTAACTTAGACTTGTCATATCATCTATATACTGCTGGTCTCTGATGATTTGAAGTGCTTTTTAATCCTTACTTGTAAGTTGCTTCTGCTAAACAAATACATGTTAATGTAATGTAAACATGCTCTTTTATTATTTCTTAAATGCTTCAAATTTCTTTGCAAAATAAAAACATATTTACATTCATTCAATGAATTTACATTCATTCATTTTCCTTCGGCTTAGTCTCTGATTTATCAGAGTTCACCACAGTGGAATGAACCGCCAACTATTCCAGCATATGTTTTACGTAGCGGATGCCCTTCCAGTTGCAACCCAGTACTGGGAAACACACACACATACACACACACACACACACTACGGTCAATTTAGTTTCTCCAATTCCCCTATAGTGCAAGTGTTTGGACTGAGGGGGAAACTGGAGCACCCGGAGGAAACCCATGCCAACACGGGGAGAACATGCAAACTCCAAACAAAAATGCCAACTGACACAGCTAGGACTCGAAACTGTGACCTTCTTGCTATGCGGTCACAGTGCAACACCAAAACCAAATTGCAATTTTAAAACAAATAAAATCAAATAAAAAATGAATAATGCAAATAAATAAGTAGCTTTAAATTAAATAAACTAAGACTTTGAGCTTTGCTTAGCTTGTAATTTTAGTTTCCAATTTGTTTGTTATACATTTAGAAATTAATTGTGTAATGAGCAATATTCAGAAAACGATCCAAAACACTTGCAGGTTAACAGCTGGAATGGGCGTGTCATCCAAATAGAGTAGATACATTAAAAAAGGCGGGGCCTGTGGGTTATGGGCGTTTATCTCTGTGTTTTCAAATATCAACATCGTTTGGCAAAATTTGCTTTGTCCATTATTCTAATTATAAATTCATAACATAAAGAAACAACACATCAAGTAAAAATCTAATAACATTATACTTCATATATACTTTATATATATATATATATATATATATATATATATAATATTTATATAACATTATATAGTCTAATAGCATTATAATATTATATATAAAATGTATAATAATATTTTTATAATACATTTTCTGTATAGTCCATGTAGCAACAAGTATAATACATTTAAATAATAAACTTAATGATGTTTTTAAATAAAGAAATCTCAAGGAGTCGCTCTGTCCAAAACAGAAGTAGATCATCTTTAGTAAGTACACCTGAAGGAGACTGAATAGTTTTTGCTGACGTGCACAGCAGATAGTCTTTCACTGCATCTGGCAGCAAGTGAAGACATGAAAGATTTGACAAAAATATAGTGCAGCTGAACTGCAAACTCTTTATATACCACAGATTTGTGTTGACATGCAGAAGATAGTGTAAGTGCATGCTTTTAAATTCAGTGTATTTGACTATGAGGTGGTTTAAATGCATGACACCCATGTTTTATCTGTTTGTTTTCTGATATCATTGAGAGGCATTATTAATAGTAGGAAGGCAGCTGCTGTCTGTCAGTCACATGTGCAGAGCTGTGATAGTGTGCATGAGTAGAAGACGCTCACTGAAAACCCTAACATCAACTATGAATATATATATAGAGAGAGAATTTTTAAACTTTATAAACAATTATTAACTAAACATACATTAACCTATTAGAAAAACATTATAAGGCAAACACTACATTCATATTAAAAACACAGCACAATACTCTTCGACAACACTTACTCATTTTAAAAGGTAATAGATCTTTCAACACCCTTGATTTTATTAATCGTTGATTAAAACAATCAACAACACTTTGACATGAGACTGTTTTCAACCATGAGAGTGAGACATTTAATTTAAATGACTATAAAAAAAATTACTAGGTGGCACGGTGGCTCACTGGTTAGCACTGTGGCCTCACAGCAAGAAGGTCGCTGGTTTGAGTCCTGGCTGGGTCAGTTGGTGTTTCTGTGTGGATGTTCCCCCTGTGTTGGCGTGGGTTTCCTCCGGGTGCTCCGGTTTCCCCCAGAGTCCAAAAACATGCGCTATAGGGGAATTGAATAAACTAAATCGGCTGTAGTTCATGAATCTGTGTGTGAATAAGAGTCTATGGGTGTTTCCCAGTACTGGGTTGCGGGTGGAAGGGCGTCAGCTGCTTAAACATATGCTGAAGTTGGCAGCTCATTCCACCGTGGCAAACTCTGAAATAGAGACTAAGCCGGAAAATGAATGAATCAGGGCTCGAAATGAACCTTTTTCTTGATAGCACCGGTGCTCCTAACTTTAAAAATTTTGGCGCACCCACCAAAAATTACGGACCATTACTACAAGTTTTATATTAACAGATTGATTGCATTTGAAATCAACTCTAATCAAAACAAATCTGCATGCGCCCCCGGCCCTGCACACACTGCTTCATGAGATGAGCTGAGTTTAAAAAAATAACTGTGCCGTGTTCTCATGGGTGCTGTCTGATATTGCACACATGAGATTGACATATTACTTATTATTTGCATACGCCATCTTATTAGCAATATCAGTTTTTTCATGAGCTGCAATAGTTTAATCTCAGTGAATGCATGCTCTTTTGCGATGGTGAATGCGGTTTCTAAATGAAGAAATGGCAAACGCTGTTACCTGAAAACTTCATCCCACCGGCTTTACAGTGAATGGCTTTAGTCATTTTCACAGCAGACTTTAACCCAATGGAAGTCTTTTATCCACTGTTTTAAAAGTGTAAATGGTGGATTAACATTCACTAGATGATCACTGATCAGATGTGTCATTATTTGTAACTTTAGGTGGTTCCTAAAACAAAATCTGTCAGTGTTATTTTCATTCTTAATGTTCATCATTTTTATTTTAATTTTTTCATATTTATTTTGTGTTGTCACTTGTCACTTTATGTACACTGGAAGCTTCTGTAGCCAAAACAAATTCCTTGTGTGTGTGAAGCACACTTGGCAATAAAACTGATTCTGATTCTTGTCTCCAGACCTTTATGTTTTCGCGGCTGTAGCTCCCTGTCATCTGAACTGAGTGACTGACAGGCGATATTAATCAATTCATTCACGTTCTGTTCTAGAGTAGTGGCCCAATCAGAAGAGCTTGAAGGCCGGGCAAGCATTGCGGGCTTTGTTTGCTGCAGCAAGTTAACATGTCAACTGTTTTAAACCATTCCTGAGCACTGCGTTTGCTATTTTTTTGCAAAGATGCATTCTGCGTGAATGTGTCCTAAATAGGCACATGCAGGAACATTTTGCAGTGAAAACTGGTCACACGGCAACAATTTATGCACTCGCACAAATCCTCCCAAAAATATTTTGAAGTCGCATCGATAAAATTTCAGGTGCATATGCGACCAAAACAGTCGCAGTTTCGAGCCCTGTAAATAAATGAATTAATTAATGAAAAAAAATGCTATATTCTATTCTAAACTGGCTGCAAAATGTGTACACAATCCACATAATAAGAATTAATTAGTCTAAATTAATGTGTCTTATTTAAATAATCTACACTCTTTTATTCTTGTACATATTATAATTATTAGAGGTATAATCTGTTTTTATCAATTTTCCCCTCTATCATTTATTTTTCATTTACTGTATATTTTATTAGGTTCATTACGCTGTGGAGAACCCTAATAAATCTGGAACTAAGACGAAGTAAATTTAATAAATGAATGTATAATTTATTATTAATTTGATAATGTTACTATATGGCGGTTCATTCCGCTGTGGTGACAATGCATATGAAAAAGCAGAATAAATGTGAAATAATCATATTAAAATTATTACACATAAACTAGGACAAATCTCAGCTATAATCAATAACATGCATGTGAATCAACTGTACAGAGAAAATAAAAAAGATGCATGCTTAATATAAATAGGGCATGTTGGTGTTTGTGAGGTGTGAGTGCGCTGAGTCACCAGCAGAGGGCGTCAATACAATAGATTTAGATTTTGAAAGGCTAAGAACTCTAAAATATGCTTCTAACCAAGCTTTTAAGCAACATTTATGCGACAGTACATATGAAATAAATACAGATCAAAATCAGAATCAGGTCAAAATCAAGACATAACATCTTAGTGTCTGCATCAAATAAAATTAACATAAGTAAATAAAGTTAATGTGAAATAATGTTTATTGTAACTATATGCACAGCAGATCTAAGACATTATATGACAAACGTCTTATCAAGCTACATTAAATCATACTGTAATAAATTTGAAGATTAGTGTCAACATATATCGATTTCAGATGACAATTAATGAGTATTTTGTGGCCAAACTGTGGACCTTAAATATAGTCAAATAACATCAATTGCTCTAAACATGCCTCACTTGATTTTTTGCTTTATAAACTAGTTACACTGGATGACATTTTAATGTCTGTCTTCTACAAATCATGTTAAAGCTGTAATATAGTCATTATGGTTTTGCTCCATTCTAATATATGTCATCTGTGATAAAACGATAATCTTGAATGTGTTTTCTGTAGATAAAAGCATCTAATTAGCTAACTGTGATGAATTGGACGGTGCAAAGTATTTTAGGAGATATTTTAGAAATGCCAAGTATCACTGGAGCAGAGCGCAATCATGTGCAGATGTGGAGATAAATGCAGATCATCCAGAACCAATGATATATGGGGTTCATCTGCAATGCAGGTCAAAAGTCAAAGCCCCAAATTCCCTTTGCGTTTCCAACTGCGGCCACATAAATGACCTCATGACTTTCAGGAAAGCTCAAAAAGAAAACACAACTTCATTTGAATTGAAAGACGCTAATTGAAACACAACTCGCCCTCAATGCAGATTACTACATTCCTTCCATAATAGCTCATTTGACTCATCTAGTCCGCAAACATTTGTCCTACAGCAACCCTCAGATGGTTCCCATTCCAGCTGATTTATTGCATTCATCATTGGTATGGATGGGTACCTCATCCTAAAAACCAGGTGTGAATTGACTACCCAAACGTCTGGTGTGGCTGTCTGCACTATACACCTATGGTCCAGTGATTCCCTCGTCCATCTGGGCCAACAGATTTCCAACACAGGCTCATTGGGAATATGTGCCCAGTGCTACATTTTTGCGAAACCACAAATACGTGCCTCTGCATATATTTGCCTGCAGTTTCTGGGTAAAACAAACGCTATGGGGCAATATGATGATAAAAAATGTGCTCCTTTTCACACTTCTGACATTTACAGGAACACATTATTGACAAATAAAGGATATAAAATACCTAATAAATAGCACAAAACAACTTTAAGTTTATCTTTTTCATAAATTTTATTTAAATTTGCTCTTCTAATTTTATATTTATATAGTAGTGCTTGTTTTAAAGGATATATCACATTATTTTGTAAAATTATTTTATTTGCCCTCATAATCTTTTACCAAATAACATAACCTTTCCTGCCTACTCGAAATGATCAGTCCTTTTGGGAGGGGTTATCTATTATTTGGGGCGTGGGTATCAGTCCTTTAGGGAGGGGCTATCAGTCCTTATGGGAGGGGTTATCAGTCCTTTGTGTGGGGCTTAGTTCTTTTGGGAGAGACTAACAGTAATTTTTGGCACAGGCTATCAGTTATTTTGGAAAGGGCTATCAGTCCTTAGGGTGGGGCTATCATTCCTTTAGGGCAGGGCTATAAGTCCTTCTGGGAGGGGCTATTATTCATTTAGGGTGGGGCTATCAGTGCTTTAAGGCAGGGTTATCAGTTTTTTTGGGAGTGGCTAACAGTCATTTTGGGAGGGGCTATCAGTCCTCTTGGAAGGGGCTATCAGTCCTTACGGATGGGCTATCAGTCCTTTAGGGCAGGGCTATAAGTCCTTTTGGGAGGGGCTATCAGTCCTTTAGGGTCACGCTATTAGTGCTTTAAGGCGGGGCTATCATTTATTTTGGGCGGGGTCATCAGTCCTTATGGGAGGTGCTATCAGTCATTTAGGGCAGGGATATAAGTCCTTTTGGGAGGGGCTATCAGTCCTTTTGGGACGGGCTATCAGTCCTTTTGAGAGGAGCTATTAGTCATTTAGGGAGGGGCTATAAGTCTTTTAGGGTGTTTTTTTTTTAAGTCATTTAGGGCGGGGCATCTATTTTTGGGAGGGGCTATCAGTCCTTTAGGGAGGGGATATCAATCCTTTTGGGAGGCGATATCAATCCTTTAGGGCAGGGCTATCAGTCGTTTAGGAAGGGGCTTTCAGTCCTTTTGAGAAGGGGTATTAGTCATTTAGGGCGGGGTGATCCATCATTTTGGGAGGTGCTAGTAGTCCTTTAAGGCGGGGATATCAATCCTTTTGTAAAGGGGTTTAAATCATTTAAGGCGGGGCTATCGTTCATTCTGCAAGGGGCTTTCAGTCCTTTAGGGTGGGGCTATCAGGGTGTGTCTTGTTTTTGCCCTGCTTTCCTCCATTCGTCAATCTTCCTTTATTTTGTTAGCGATGCCTTTCAATGATCTAATCAGTTCCAAAAGCAAAAAATCATGCACCACCCTACACCTACATTATTTTACTAATTGCAAGACTGTTTCAATTGAATATACATCACAGTATGGAAAAAAAGGACAATATTAACTTTCATTTCAAGGCGACTTTATATGCTGATCTGAAATTGATCTGAAATATCTCTGTATTTTTATGGTGCGGTCAGTTTGTTTGGTAGCTTACCTTGTATGATGTCATGTTTGGGATGCAAGTCAAGTCTGGTGAAGAATGGTTCCAGAAACCTGGTAAAAAAGCAATGTGAAGTTGTGGTAAGAGTACATGGCCGCAATGAGCTTTTGTCTTCTCATTCGCTTTAGAAAACATTATCAGTTGGGTCAGTTAATTACAGATGATATATGTACGACAATCACAGATGGACATGTGATGACATATGAAACAACGTAGAGGAGTAGCGTATTTGAGTTTCACAAAAATGTAAACAGCAGCCTCATCAATACAGTGGACAGTGGATTTGTATATACAAGCTGCAAGCAAACGTCGCCAGTGTAAAGTATTTTTCATGGTTTGCAAAAACGAAGCCCTGGGCATGTATTTCCAATGAGCCTGGGCTTTAAATTTCTCCTGGTCAATGCAGGCCAGAGGGTCCTGATTCAGAGTAAGAGCACCTGTACCTGCTGGTGCGTGTCGCATTTCCCGGACTTTTTGCTTGCCTTTCAATTCCTCTGAGTCTAAAACCATTCCTGAGCTTGTTTTGTTTGGCCATCACAGTTAATTGAGCAGACGTACGGCTCGCAGCACTATCCCAAGGCCTGGGGTTTCTGATTTGTGTATCATTCTGTGCAAAGAAATAGGATTTATGATGTGGTAATCTGTCTCTGATTAAAGGCACCATTAAGTCTTAAATGCTGATAAATAAAAATGAGGTAAAGGGGTCATTCTATAGAAATGTCCTCTTTTGGTAAGGCAAAATGTCCATTTCTTTTTCTAATGGTTAAACTTAGACTACATTAATCAATTACTTTATGAAAACACATACAGTAAATGACCGCTTAATGATTATAAAAAAAATTAAATTAAAGATCACATGTAATTCAATCTTAATTTTTTAATGATTTTTTTCCAGCATGTAGTCAGCCATACATTTACAATAACAATAAAAACTAAATAAAAAAAATTTACATACAAGTAACAATCCTTTCAATGTTAAATCTTGAGTATAGCATACAGAATTCAATGACGGTAAAATTAAAATCTATTAAATGTCTTATTTAATATTTTATTTGGCCTTTTTTATGCTGTTTACATCATATATTTAAATGTTATATACATACATTACTGTAGATTAAACGGTAAAAGTCTGTTTTTGATCATAATTAATTGTATGAAATATTACACCAAAATATATTGCGATAAACAATATTATTGTCAATTTAAGACCATTTTATGCCACTCATTATACAGTGCCAGAATGACAATATAATCATCACAATGCAAGTACACTCTTCCAAAGTACATATCATATTTCATTCTTAAGAACATTTCATAAAAATATAGTCATTACAATTAATTATAAAACAATTATTGCCACATTGAAGACCCCAAAAGGTGTAAAAGTTCAAATAATAAATGGTTTCTTTTAAAAATATTAAGAAATGATGAACCTAAAGAGTTTTTCAAATGTAATATTCTGCTAAAGAACACAAAAACGTGTCATTTATGACCGAACTTTGCTCTAGATTTTACAAATGAAGCTTTGGGTTTTCAAAATATTTGCAGATGGTGGAAAACATTGCCGTCAAAATAGCTTTTTTTCCTTGAAAGTAACAATTTTGAAGAATTATCCTCCAGGGTTTTATTCGTAGTTATTACAGAATATTTGTACTGTGAGAATCATATTGTACAATATTGTTTTTGGAGTAGCCGCCCAACTTTTGCTGCCAACCATGAATAAAAAAATACCTGCCTGCACTGTAGAGGGAAAACAGTGGTAGACATGGAAATCAGAGAAATTAAAAGTGAGAAAAGGCAGATAAGATCAACATCCTCTTCCTTACCTGAGTGGACGCTCCAAAGTCAACAATGTCACCTTAAATCTGTCTCTAATCTAATGAAGCTCTGCTGCTATAAACGTTATTGATTGTGTTTTGTTGTCTGCACCAGCCCCATAATTACACGAAATGGTCGGTAAATTAGTTTTGTACGTGACTCAGAATCGGTGGCGGTAAAATGACCGTGAGGACTGAAAGAAAATGCCCGCGCCGAAATCACTTCCGTCAATTTCGCGCGCATTTACTGACAGGAAGAATGAGTGAACTCGCGCTAAAATGAGCTTGATTCAGATGAAGAAGCTTTACTAATGGGAATATCCTAAACACGGCTTTAATGTTTACATTTTTGCACATGTTCACAAGGAGTTATGTGGCGGTTCGTTAAACTTCTCGATTGTTTCAACTTCCCTGCTGTCAGAGACGGTGTGTGTGTGTGTGTGTGTGTGTGTGTGTGTAAATTTGACAATATTAACAATAATAATAACAAATAACAAAAACTATGCATTTCTCTTGACTCTCGATTTATTAAAAATAATTTATTTGATCATCAACATAAGTTGTGACTCTAACTTCTATAACCACTACATAGCTTACATTTAAATTACTTATTCATACAGGGCACTTATTACAGGTCTATAGCCTATAGTATTTTTTATTCTAGCCTATTAAATATTTATGGAAGCTACTTTATATCTGTAACAATATTCTAACTGTATATTCTCCTGTAACTAAATTTCTACACCAACAATTACACTATCGGCTTAAAAATACCACACAACATTTGAGAAATCTCTCTATATTTAAATAACTGATTTATTTTATCCTTGCCATGATGACAGTAAATAATATTTGACTGGATATTTTTCAAGACACTTCTATACAGCTTAAAGTGACATTTAAAGGCTAAGTTGGGTTCATTAGGTTAACTAGGCAGGTTAGGGTAATTAGGCAAGTTATTGTATAACAGTGGTTTGTTCTGTAGATTATCGAGAAAAAAATGTAGCTTAAAGGGGCTAATAATGTTGACCTTAAAATGGTTTTAAAAAAATTCAAAGCTGCTTTTATTTTTGCCGAAATAAAACAAATAAGACTTTCTCCAGAAGAAAAAATATTATCAGACATACTGTGAAAATTTTCTTGCTCCGTTAAACATCATTTAGGGAATATTTTAAAAATAAGAAAAAAAAATCAGAGGGGGGCTAATAATTCTGACTTCAACTGTAAACAGAATTAAACAGAATTTCTAAATATACGTGAAATACTGTTTTATCATAATTAAAAGATGTTTTCTACATAAAACAATTGAAAATAGATTATGTGATCCTGCTAAAAAAGATAATATTCGAATAAAGGCTGAGTAAAACCTAGTGGGATGACTGCAAAGTATACGTTTTACAATTAATGAGTGTCTTGGGGTCAGACTGTGATCCTTGGTGTCTTTTTAATGCATCACCAATGTTATAGTATTTGCCCATATGCATGCATTTTATTGTATTTTCCACACTAAATTGTTTCACCTAATGCATATATTTGCAGGAATCTGTCAATCTTTGGAATATATCTTTATGAGTTTGCCCCTGAGTCAGCATCCCTATGGAGAAGTGTTAGCAAACTCAGCAAGTCCTGACCTCATGCTACAGAACTGTGTGTCAGACAGTAAATCTCCCGAGGGCAGAGTCTCTACATCCCTTATAAATCTTCCACAACAAATTGTATAATATCTGCGAGTGAATCTGGATGTCTGAGAGGGAGGACGGGGCCTTACCGTGTAAACATGCTCTACGGCGAGGTATAATTAAGAGGTCTTGCTTTCTTTGTGTGTTTTACGTGATTGATTGTTCCTCATCTTTGCTGTGCTGTAATAGTTGTGCTTTAGTAAAGAATAGGTTGGAAATTATTCTTACGCAAATACTAATCACTGACTGTCTGTGCAGATTAGCTCAGACTGAACTCTGCTTTATTTTTAAAGCACTTTCAAACAATGTAAATACCGAAGTGCTGTATACAGAAGCAACATATATAAAGAAAAAATATCAGAATTATATGAGTCTTTGTGAACATATTTTCATGATCAAACCTTAGACTTTGCAATGTGTCTTGTTTAATTTTTAAAATGTTTTCTGAGCAAAAATGGTCACCATCATGCATTTTCACCATGATTTACAGAAGACACCCACTGAGATGTATTGTGATGTAACAATAGTTTATATGCCATGGAAGCTTGCCCAATATATTTAGGACAAGAATCGTTTGTTGACATTAAAAGACTCACAGGATCACAGTTTAATTCCACAATACTTTTAAATATACTTTGTTAAATCTTTAAGACCAAAATTCTTAATTTGTTAGCAAGACATTTATACTAATTTTAAATGCAATCTAATTTAGTGCGATCACGTATTCAATTATTTAAATGTGTTTGTTATGCAGAATTATAATAAAACATTATTTCACATATATTTTTACATTATTTTTCACAACAAATATTATTAACATTAAACTGTAACTGTAAAACCATTTGTATACTTATTTTTAACTTCGACTTCTGTGTAGATGGACAATAGATAGCATGTTGCAATGTAAATTTGTATTTGTTCTCATGTAATGCCAGCAAAATTATTCATTAAAAATCTTAAAGCTTAAAGCTTAAATCTAGGTTGGCCCCTCATGTTCAGAAGCACTTCCATTGCTTCCAGTTGTATTTCTGTATTGATTTCTACTGCATTTTTGTTGTGAACTCTGTTTGTTTTGTTGGCTTTATTGCTCACACAATGCTGAAAATGTCTCCTGGTCTCCTCTGGGTCTGTCTGTTGGTGATCTAGGACCTGTTTACAGGCTTTCCTTGACGTGACCGGAGTACAAAACTCTGCTCTCGCACAATAAAGCCACTAAAAGCAAACAGCAGGTTTACTTAAAGGATTAGTTCACTTTCAACATGACCATTTATTCTACCCCTTTTCATCCAAGATGTTCATTTCATTTCTTCCATCAAAAAGAAATGACATTTTATTGAGTGAAGCATGCAGGATATTTCTCGATATAGTGAATATGGTTAGGGTTTGGGTTAAATTGAAGTTTCTGTGCATTCAAGGGGCTAAATGAACCCAGCTGAGCAATAAGAGTCTTACTTAGCAGAACTATTGGTTGTTTTTCTAACAAAAATCTATCGTTTCAACCTCAAACTTCATAACGAGAGAAACTCACCATGTGAAAATGTGCGTAAACAGCACCCATACTTCCACACAGATTTATTCAATATTATAATGTTTTGGTCTCCTGATCTTCACCAGATATATTTATTTAGAATATATCAGGGGCGTAGCAACCAGGGGAGATACGTCCCCCTCACTTTTAGAGACAGATCATTTAGAAACAGGTGATTAATAATTATATGAACGTATGATCTCATACAGCTGCCCCCCCCCCCACTTTTAAAATGTCCGATACGCCCCTGAAATAAATATATATATATATATATATATATATATATATATATATATATATATATATATATATATATATATATATATATATATAGATATAGATATAGATATATATAAATAATTTTAACCACAAAAGCTACACTGTAAAGTCAATCAACTAACCCTGACCCACTTTAAAAAAAGTGAGTAAACCCATTGCTTTAGAATTATTAAAGGGATAGTTGAGTCTGGTTTCTCTCAAGGCTTTTTAATTTTTCACTTTCGCCAATTGGTGAAGTTTTTCCCTCTCCACTGGCTTGCATGGTTCGGGATCTATAGAGCTGCGCATCTATGGATTACTCTTCAGTCTTTGGACTCTCAGTAGTAAATATTAAACCACACTGAACTGAGCTAAACTGAACTGAACCTAAACACTGAAAACTGAACTGACACAGATTCAGTTTACTATGATCTTCTATGTGATGCTGCTTTGACACAATCTACATTGTAAACGCGCTATACAAATAAAGGTGAATTGAATTGAATAGTTCACCCACAAATGAAAATGACCTCATCCTTTTTTTCTTTTGTTGAACACAAAAGAAGATATTTTGAAGAAGGCTGGTTGCAAATGCCACATATGATCAAGTTTTTACTCAAAACGTACTTTATAGTTTGAGTCGAGTGTTAGAATTAAGTCCTTCTGTGAAATGGTGTGGCTTCATACACAGAATAAAGCAAACAACGTAGTTCATGATAGCATTTTAAGCAATTACAAAAGCATTGCATCATTACAAACTTTATCATCAGGAAAATCACAAGAAGAAGAACTGGGATAAACCATACTGTATGTGGTCCTGGTCATGTGTTTATTAATCCCATTGAATGAAATGAATGTGAAAGTCAATTGCATTCATTAATTTTCCTTCGGCTTACACCCTTTATTCATTAAGCGTTGCCACAGTGGAATGAACCGCAAACTATTCTGGTATATGTTTTACACAGTGGATGCACTTTCAGCTGCAACCCAGTACTGGGAAACATCCATGCAGACTCATTCACACACACACACACTCATACACTACGGCCAATTTAGTTCATCCAGTTACCCTTTAGTGCATGTGTTTGGACTGTGGGGAAACCGGAGCACCCGGAGGAAACCCACGCGAACACGGAGAGAACATGCTAACTCCACACAAAGGCTAGCTGACCCAGCCAGGACTCGAACCGGTGACCTTCTTGCTGTGAGGCGACAGTGCTAACCACTGAGCCACCCAAAACAATCGCAGCTTTTGCTAAATTGCAAATGTGATTTTATGTCAATATGTCATTTAACCCAACTCTTGAGCAAACAGACAAATAGAGCCTTTCTCGGAGTCAATCACTGGAGCCTGGCTTGCCGAGGGAAAGGAGTCTCTCTGGGGTCTGATTTATCCGTGGCCAACAGGACAGCAGGGAGTCTGATGAACCAGCATTTGACTTCATCATAACTCTTCTGAAAACGAGCGCATTACCTCAGTCCAACACTCTCCATCCATCCATCCTTCACCACCAACACCTTCTGCACTCCAACAGGGACAGAACTCCCAAAACTCTCACTGTTTACACTCTTATTTCCTCAGTTTCCCCATGCCAAGCGCTAAAATCTGTCGAGTATCTGTTTCTCTAAAACCGTGCCAACAAAACCACTAAAAAATATGAAGACCCTGAGATCAACAACTTCTGACCCTCTGATGCACATATGAAACATTGCATTTAATCATTGGTGTCGCAACAAGGTTGTGCATTTCTCAGGCACTTTTAAAATACTGGTAGACCCAAAAATGAGAATTCTGTCATCATTTACTCAACTTCATGTCCAAATACTGCGATGCTTGCTTGCTTTTAAGGAATACAAAATTAGAAATTGTTGCACAATGTCATGCAACGGGCCATGTTACGATCAATCATGGATAAAATCAAAGCTGGCATGTCTTGAGATGTTTTAATGCATGCTAAACAGGGACTGAAATTAACACTCGCCAAGTGTCAAATCTGACTTGAAGTTGGCAGTGGTGAGCAGCCATGCTAATTTTTTTAGGTCAGAATTATTAAGCATGTTGTTTCATTTTTATGTAAACACAAATCTGTCACACTGATTGACAATGCAACATTATTTCACTTGTATTTTGGAACTTAATGTGGTTTAATGAATAAATACAGTGATATAAAAGGACAATATAAAGTTTACTATGTGCAATCATGCATATTTACTCAAAATATTAGTTTAAAACAAAGCATTCTAAATCAACAATCATTATAAAGAAATGTTTTATTGTGGCTGAATGGATGAAGAAAGAGATCTTGGTATACAGATTTGGTATACGGATTATTTATAATGCTATGCACAGGCAAGCAATTAAATCGAGAACAAGTTAAATTGCATATTAAAAACGTGCACTGCATATGCAATTTCTATGAGAGGAAATTATTTGCTTGATGTTTTTATGTCAAAAGTTTAAGAGTGTCCTTAAAGTATTACTTTTATGTAGACTTAGGCATGTAGACATGGTCAAGACGATCTGCTGCAGCTCAAACTGAGTATCAGAATGGGGAAGAAAGGGGATCTAAGTGACTTTGAACGTGGCATGGTTGTTGGTGCCAGACGGGCTGGTCTGAGTATTTCAGAAACTGCTGATCTACTGGGATTTTCATGCACAACCATCTCTAGGGTTCACAGACAATGATCAGAGAAAAAGGAAATATCCAGTGAGCGGCAGTTCTGTGGGCGCAAATGCCTTGTTGATACCAGAGGTCAGAGGAGAATGGCCAGACTGGCTCCAGCTGAAAGAAAGGCAACAGTAACTCAAATAAGCACTCGTTACAGCAGAGGTCTGCAGAAGAGCATCTCTGAACACACAACACGTCCAACCTTGAGGCGGATGGGCTACAGCAGCAGAAGACCACACCGGGTGCCGCTCCTGTCAGCTAAGAACAGGAAACTGAGGCTACAATTCACACAGGCTCACCAAAACTGGACAATAGAAGATTGGAGAAACGTTGCCTGGTCTGATGAGTCTCCATTTCTGCTGCCACATTCAGATGGTCGGGTCAGAATTTTGTGTCAACAACATGAAAGCATGGATCCATCCTGCCTTGTATCAGCGGTTTAGGCTGGTGGTGGTGGTGTAATGGTGTGGGGGAGATTTTCTTGGCACACTTTGGGCCCATTAGTACCAATTGAGCATTGCGTCAACGCCACAGCCTACCTGAGTATTGTTGCTGACCATGTCCATCCCATTATGACCACAGTGTACTCATCTTCTGATGGCTACTTCCAGCAGGATAACACACCATGTCAAAGTGTGAATCATCTCAGACTGGTTTCTTTAACATGAGTTCGCTACACTCAAATGGCCTCTGCAGTCCCAGATATCAACCCAATAAAGCACCTTTAGGATGTGGTGGAACGAGAGATTGGCATCATGGATGTGCAGCTGACAAATCTACAGCAACTGCGTGATGCTATCATGTCAATATGGAGCAAAATCTCTGAGGAATATTTCCAGTACCTTGTTGAATCTACGCCATGAAGGATTAAGGTGGTTCTCAAGGCAAAAGGGGGTCCAACCCGGTACTAGTAAGGTGTACCTAATAAAGTGCATATATATATATATATATATATATATATATATATATATATATATATATATATATATATATATATATATATATAAAGAGAGAGAGAGAGAGAGAGAGAGAGAGATAGAGAGAGCGAGAGAGAGTATATATTGCATTTACTTGGAGTATGAATGCAATGCACTGAACTGCAAATTAAGAATTATCCCCTCATACAATAACTACTATTGGAATTTCTCTGTGGAGTTTGCATGTTCTCTTCATGTTGGTGTGGGTTTCCTCCAGGTGCTCCGGTTTTCCCCACAGTCCAAACACATGCGCTATAGGGAAATTGGGTAAGCTAAATTTTCCATAATGTATGTGTGTGAATGACTGTGTATGGGTGATTCCCAGTGATGGGTTGCAGCTGGAAGGGCATCCGCTGCATAAGCTTAACTTGGTGTTTATTTTATATCAAGTCTTACATTTTAGTCTGTACAGATAAACTAGAGCTACTTTGGTGGCGATTTCTTTAAAAGAAGCTTTGCCATCACATTTTTTCTCCATGAGTCCCTATTTGAAAAAAGGATAAATAAAACATGCTGAAAGTTTTGTTGTAGTTCTTTAAGTCCTATAAATTCAGCGAGAGTTGAAAGAATTTCAGAAAACATCGTTCAGTCATTTAAAATAGCCCCGACTGGTGCAATCCTCAGCTCCGGCATGTTTTAAACTCACCCTGGGAATAAGTTCAAGTGGTCCCGAGCCAAGGAAATTCCAGAAGATTCATTTTCTGTTCGCTTCCCTCAATCTAACTTGCGGGAAAAGATTGCTGAACTGCGGCCCATCATTCATTAGAAGGTTATATCTGGTTTATTTCTGGAACTATACGGAAACATGCTTTTAAAGTAATGCATATTTGTTGTATTTTCTCCAGGTGGTCTTATTTCCAGTTTCTAATGGAGTCGCTGCAGTGTTGTGAGTGATTTGGCTCGACAGGTACAGTGTGTTAATGCATTATTGAGTCGTTTATTAATCTTTGTAAGTGTTAGTTAATATAAAGGTCACACTTTCAGTTCAGTTCAGGTCAGTTATAAGCAGCAAATATGTTTTTATTGTAATAATGGATTAGTAATTCTTTAAAGTTGGGTTTAACATAATTTATTGTAATAAATGATTTTATTTAATGGAATTTAATCATGCATTTTCATGTAAAAAATATGATTGTTGCATGTTTTTAATCAATGATTGTATTCTATTCTAAATTAATCAAAAATGTTGGCTTTAAACAGCATTTTCTGTACCAAAAAATACAACAATCATGTATTTTTATATATTTAAAATAATGCATGATGGTATTTTATCCTAAACTGTTTATGAAATGGAACAGGTTGGAGAAAAGTCCTTACCCCAAGTGTAGGAGTTGAAGTATCTTAGTGTTTTGTTCATGAGTGAGGGAAGGATGGAGCGTGAGATTGGCAGGCGGATTGGTGCAGTGGCAGCAGTAATGCGGTTGATGTACCGGTCCGTTGTGGTAAAGAAGCAACTGAGCCGAAAGGCAAAGCTCTTGATTTACCGGTCAATCTACGTTCCTACTCTCCACTATGGTCATGAGCTTTGGGTCAGGACCGAAAGGACAAGATCTCAGATACAAGTAGTTGAAATGAGTTTCATTCGCAGGGTGGCAGAGCACACCCTTAGGTTGAGGAGCTCTGTCACCCAGGAGGAGCTCGGAGTAGAGCCGCTGTTCCTCCACATCCAGAGAAGTCAGCTGAGGTGGCTAGGGCATCTGTTTCGGATGCCTGTCTAGGGAGGTGATCAACACAATCTCAAGGCAATTCGTAACTTTTTGATTTAGTGGCTATGTCATACGAATTCGTACGATCTAATTCGTACAATTTAGTACGATTTGCTCATCCAATGACAGTTGGGTTTAGGGGGTTAGGTGCCACGCCTCCTTTTTAAAATCGTACAATTTCGTACGACTGAACTCTAATTAGCCACTAAACTGACAAAACGTAAAATACTTACGTTTTCCCGTGAGATCAGGCTGGAGGTGATCCAGGCATGTCCCACCAGGAGGAGGCATTGGTCACAAACAACTGAAGAAACTTGCTGCAAATCGATCACAACACTTGCAAATATGCACGTAACACAATGGAAATGTTTCTAGGGGACCTAAAAACAAGACAAACCCTGAGATATGAATGTGTTATTATATCGTGACTGTTGCTCAGTGAAGTGATTGGTGGTTTTTTAAAGGCGAGTTGTTTTTCGTTTATTTTAATATCCTGATTACACGACATAATAATTACATAGTAACACATATCTGTGATAATAACACATCCGTAGCTGCGTCTCAAATGGCACACTACACTATGCACTTATGCACTATGCACTTATGCACTTACACACTCAACAGCATAGTACATGTATGTAGTGTCGTCCTAAATGGAGCACTAATTTTTTTTACTAAGCGGAAATTCAAACCATTACCCTGATGACGTTTGACGGTTGCCAAATCAGAAAAATAAATGACCAAACTATCAAATAATCCTTGCCATGAGTATAACCGCATTCACCATCGGGTGGCGCTATAATCCCTCTCATAGGAAAATTTAGCTTTCACCATCCAAAATAAATAAAGTTAGCCCCTTCCGCCTAAACTGAGGTGGCCGAGAGAGCTTAACGTGCTGCAGTTTAAGAAAGCACATGAAATTGCAAAAAACACCAGCAAATAAAGAAAGATCTTCATCAATTTGACAGCACACGTGTTGCAAATTGGTCACAACACAAACAACTAAAGAAACGCGCAGCAAATTGGTCATAACGCTTGCAAATATGCACGTAACACAACAGAAAATGTTTCTAGGGGACCCAAAAACATGACGGACCTTGTTGAGATATGGATGCATTATTTTCACAGATTTGTGTCATTATGGGTTTATTAAAAACTAGCATAGAGTGCCATCTGCCATAGGTCTAGGCTACTTTCAATAGATGGTGGTCTAGACTAGTTTATAACAGTAGATGGTGCTCTAGGATAGGTTTACAAGAGTAGACGGCGCTCTAGGCTAGTTTTAAACAGCAGATGGCGCTCTAGGCTACTTTATAACAATAGATAGTGGTCTAGGCTAGTTTATAACAGTAGATGGCATTCTAGGCTTCTTTATATCAGCAGATGGCGCTCTAGGCTAGTTTATAACAGCAGATGGTGGTCTAGGCTAGTTTATTACAGCAGATGGCATTCTAGGCTACTTTATAATAGCAGATGCCGTTCTAGGCTAGTTTATAACAGTTGATGGCGCTCTAGGCTACTTTATAACAGCAGATGGCACTCTAGGCTAGTTTATAACAGTAGATGGTGCTCTAGGCTAGTTTATAACAGCAGATGGCGCTCTAGGCTTGTTTATAACAGCAGATGGCGCTCTTGGCTAGTTTATAACAGCCGATGGTGCTCTAGGCTACTTTATAACAGTTGATGGTGCTCTAGGCTACTTTATAACAGTGCATGGTGGTCTAGGCTAGTTTATAACAGTAGATGGTGCTCTAGGCTAGTTTATAACAGTAGATGGTGCTCTAGGCTAGTTTATAACAGTAGATGGCACTCTAGGCTAGTTTATAACAGTAGATGGTGCTCTAGGCTAGTTTATAACAGTAGATGGCACTCTAGGCTAGTTTATAACAGTAGATGGCACTCTAGGCTAGTTTATAACAGTAGATGGTGCTCTAGGCTAGTTTATAACAGTAGATGGTGCTCTAGGCTAGTTTATAACAGCAGATGGCGCTCTAGGCTTGTTTATAACAGCAGGTGGCGCTCTTGGCTAGTTTATAACAGCCGATGGTGGTCTAGGCTACTTTATAACAGTACATGGTGGTCTAGGCTAGTTTATAACAGCAGATGGTGCTCTAGGCTTGTTTTTAACAGCAGATGGCACTCTAGGCTAGTTTTTAATAAACCCATAATAACACGTATCTATGATAATGACACATCCATATCTCAACAAGGTCCGTCATGTTTTTGGGTCCCCTAGAAACATTTGTTGTGTTACGTGCATATTTGCAAGTGTGTTGTGACCAATTTGCTGCATGTTTCTTCAGTTGTTTGTGTTGTTACCAATTTGAAACACGTGTGCTGTCAAATTAATGGAGATCGTTTCTTTATTTGCTGGTGTTTTTTGCAATTGCATGTGCTTTCTTAAACTGCACCGCGTTAAGCTCTCTCGGCCACGGTAGTTTAGGCCCTTTGCTATTGGCAATATACATGCAGCCCCTGGGAGACATTAGAAGGCTTGTGATTATCGTTCACTGCCATGCAGATCATACTTGATGCTAGATGATTTTGATTGTAATTTAATAATTTTCACATTTTGTAAAGTTGCTTTGGAATCCTAATTATTGTGAAAAGGGCTGTACATATAAACTTGAATTGAATTCATCAAACACACTTACATATTAACTGATTATTAATCATATAACTGACTAATTTTACTCCAAATTAATTGTTAATCCTTTGATGCTTATGCTAAACCCCACAAAATGGGTCTAAAATTAATATTTTATCCTTATGTCCTGTTGTTAATGTGGCTGCTATTAGTCATGCTGCGGTGTGTGAAGTGACTCTACAGGTACCGAGTGTTGTCTGATCTGGCGTCAGGCCCAGTGCTCTTCATCAGTCGCTCCTTCTCCTCCTCTGGGCTTCTTTTTTCTGGGTTTTCCTTGTGCAAACAGGACATGATCTGTCTTCAGAAACAGCAGTGGAGCGCAGGACGTCTGAGTCAGCCTTCACCCATCAGTCCTGCTCATAGACGCTCAATATGTCATCAATACACATGTTAAACTGTATCTCAGAAATGCAAAGCGACCAGAACTCACCTTATTTTTTATCAAATGTTGGCTTGAATCCATCACATGTCTTTAATGACTCTTGATTGGAGATTAATATTGTTTGTTTATAACTGATACAGTACCATTTTTTGTGGAGCTGTGGCGATACATTTTCTAAATCCATTTTTCAAATAGCAGCACACAGCACTTAATGCTAGTATTTAACAGCAGATGGTGCTCCAGGCTAGTTTTTAACAGGAGATGGTGCTGTAGGCTAGTGTTTAACAGCAGATTGCACTCTTCATTTGTTTTTAACAGCAGATGTAAACTATTTTTAACTACAGAAGGTCCTCTAGGCTAATTTTTAACAGCGTATGGCGCTCTAGGCTAGTTTTGAACAGCAAACAATGATCTGGACTAGTTTTTAACAGCAGATGGCACTCTAGGAAAGTTTTTAACAGCAGATGGCGCACTAGGAAAGTTTTTAACAGCAGATGGCGCACTAGGAAAGTTTTTAACAGCAGATGGCGCTCTAGGCTAGTTTTTAACACCAGACAGCGCTCTAGACTAGTTTCTAACTGCAGATGGTGCACTAGACTAGTTTATAACAGCAGACAGTGCTCTTGGCACGTTTTTAACAGCAGACAGCGCTCTCGGCTTGTTTATAACAGCAGATGGCGCTCTAGGCTAGTTTATAACAGTAGATGGCCCTCTAGGCTAGTTCATAACAGCAGAAAGTGCTCTAGGCTAGTTTATAACAGTAGATGGCGCTCTAGGCTACTTTATAACAATAGATGGTGATCTAGGCTAGTTTTTAACAGTAGATGGTGCTCGAGGCTAGTTTATAACAATAGATGGTGCTCTAGGCTAGTTTATAACAGTAGCTGGCGCTCTAGGCTAGTTTATAACAGCAGACGTCGCTCTAGGCTAGTTTATAACAACAGATGGCACTCTAGGAAAGTTTTTAACAGCAGATGGCGCTCTAGGCTAGTTTCTAACTGCAGATAGTGCACTAGACTACTTTAGAACAGCAGACGATGCTCTTGGCACGTTTTTAACAGCAGACATCGCTCTCGGCTTGTTTATAACAGCAGACGGCGCTCTAGACTAGTTTATAACAGCAGACGGCGCTCTAGGCTAGTTTTAACTGTACACTGGAGATCAAATGTACCTGCAACTATTGATGCTACACAAC
>NC_079453.1:49512531-49562531 GCF_903798145.1 Danio aesculapii
AAGGACAATATGATGCAAACTCATTGATATGAATAACACTGCTTTGAAAACATTCTTAACATGACAAAATCTGACGGTATGGATGAATTAAAACATTATTATATGCATAACACTGCACCGGTACATGTGTCATTGGCTTTGCTGTTAATATTAGATCAATATTACCTCTTTAATAGCTGTGATCTTTGGCATGCTTTGCCAAAAGCCATGGCATGCTTAAAAGTGTACCAAAGTTCAAAGTCAATAATAAATTGCAGTTCGCACACTCAGTATTCAACACAGTCAGGCTGGAGGACGTAGAAAAAACAAAAACATTCCTTGTAAATAGCTCTGAAAGTCACCTTTAATGCTGCATGCAATGGTTTTCTTCACGTCTTTGACAGGATTAATGTAGAAAATAGAATAAAAAAATGTGAACTAATGTATCACAACCCAAATATATCTGTGCAACACGTTTGTATTTAACATTAATAGGTCCCTTTAGGTTATTGGAGGGCATTCAAGCTGCGTTAAGTTCTCTTGGAAGTGCGCATGTCGGCTGGAGTTCACTTGCTGAAGTGCTGCATTAACAGTCCTGAGTGACAAGTGAATGCACTTCAGTTCATACCTCTGATATGTAAAAATAAAAGCTCCGGGACACATGCCGATTCCCACTCAGGCTCAGGAAGGTGACAGGACAGCCTCTTTTTCACAGGATTCCTGCTATCACCAAACAATGCTGCAGTATTTGCATGCTGATAAAGTCTTGTGCACAAATGCAACACATTTGGTAATATTTTGAGGAGGACTATGAGAAGTCGGCCGGTCGGATCATCATGACGGTGGAGCGCAGAGAGTAACTGGGGCCTTTAAAATAGTGCCATTTGATTCCATTGAATTTTCCGACATGCTGTCCTTGTCTGTAATACACACCGTTCAGGTTGGACGGCCCGCAGGCGTCGTACCACCAGCCTAAAATACAAAAACATGCACAGCTGTGTTAAGAGAAGTTCAGACCAAGGAGAAATATTAGAACAAAATATATTATTGTGCATAATATTGCAAAAAATATTATAATAATGCAAAATAAATTATAAACAAAGAAATAAATATAAAATACATAAAAATACATAATAATAATTATACTTTTTGTTTTAATTTTAAACATACAAGGCAAAGATGAAAAGTGGTTAGTATGAGTCAAAAAAAATGTCGGCATATTTATGTCAAGAAGAAATAATACAACGAAATATATGTTTGTGTATACTATTGCAAAAAAATCTAAACAAAAACAATGCAAAACAAATAAACAAACAAATAAAAACATGTAATATAAAAATAAAATATAATAAATAGTATTTAAACATTGATTTTAAGTAACCGTTCAAAGTCCAAGTGATGAGGTAACTCAAAATATTTTTAAAGCATATTCATAACAATAAGAAATAATATAACAAAATGTATTATTGTGCATACTAATGCAAAAAAAGTTAAATAAACACCAATGTCATATAATCAAATAAAATAAATTCTTTTTTATACATCTAAATTAATAGCCCTCGCGCAAAAATGTTTAACCATAACAATATTTGCAGTATGTTTTTCTTCTGAAAAATGTCTTATTTCTTTTAGTTTGCTTGGAATAAAAGCAGTTTAAATAAAATAATAATAATTTAAGGTCATTATTATTAGCCCTTTTAAGAAAAATGTATTTTATACGCAAACAATTCAGTATCAATTCAGTAATATTCATAACCAGTTATTATGTACAGACGTCATTTATCAAATATGTGTTATATGGCGCTAGCTTACTATGGCGAAGGAGGAGACCGCGAGTAATTAAAACACTCCAACTACTTAAAAAGCAGATAACTGTGCACAATTCACTGCATGTGAGTTTGCTGGACAATCTTTCACTAACAGGGAAGTACATCAGCACCCAGTAAAGGAGAAAACAAAAGCTGTAAGCTCTCTCTCTCTCACTCTCTGTGGCCTCTTTGACTTGCTAGCTATATATATATATATACTTGCTATATTAGAACAAAATATATTATTGTGCATAATATTGCAAAAAATATTATAATAATGCAAAATAAATTTATAAACAAAGAAATAAATGTAAAATACATAAAAATACATAATAGTAATTATACTTTTTGTTTTAATTTTAAACATACAAGGCAAAGATGAAAAGTGGTTAGTATGAGTCAAAAAAAATGCATAAAAAGCATATTCATAACAATAAGAAATAATATAACAAAATGTATTATTGTGCATACTAATGCAAAAAAAGTTAAATAAACACCAATGTCATATAATCAAATAAAATAAATTCTTTTTTATACATCTAAATTAATAGCCCTCGCGCAAAAATGTTTAACCATAACAATATTTGCAGTATGTTTTTCTTCTGAAAAATGTCTTATTTCTTTTAGTTTGCTTGGAATAAAAGCAGTTTAAATAAAATAATAATAATTTAAGGTCATTATTATTAGCCCTTTTAAGAAAAATGTATTTTATTTTCAATTTCCTACAGAACAACCCACTGTTGTCCAATCACTTGACTGATTAACCTAGTTACGCCTTTCAATGTCACTTTAAACTGAATACTAGTATCTTTTAGACCTAATCAATTATTATGTGCTGTCATCAAAGAAAAAACAAATTAGCTATTTGAAATGACTTATTAAATATATTATGATAAAAATGCTGTGAATAAACTTCTCTCTGTTTAACAGTGCTTGGGAAATATTTAAAAAATTATACAAATGTCATAAGATGGCTAAAATTCTCACCTTCATCTATATTTTAACAGAATAAGGGCTCTATTTTAACGAGATAAGCGTTAAGTCTAAGGGCCCTATCATACACCCGGCACAATAAGGCGCAAGACGTGTTTCCACGACATGTTGCTATTTTCAGACCAGCACAACCTTAATTTTCTCGTTTTCCGCCGCGTTGTTTAAAAAGTAAATCCATTTGCGCCACTGTGTGGACTCATGGGTGTTCTGGTCTATAAAGGAGGTGTGTTAAGGTGCATTGTTGGTGCATTGCTATTTTGAGGAACTAAAATAGACTGAGCAATAGACCAGATGAAGTCCAGCGCAGAGCACATCAGAGTTTCCACTGTTTCCTTATCCACGAAAGAGAGAAAGTGAAAGTAATGAGGCTGAATGGAGGATGCTCGTTCTTTATCCTCGCGCTGCAGATGCTCTGTTTAACTGTTTACTCGCTAGTGAAGCGTTCAGTTTTTACTCTTACAAAGCCCACCATGTAAATAGCAAACGCGCTATGGCGTGACGCAACTGACTCTTAAAGGGAATGGAAGATGAGACTCTGATCGATTTGTTCTCACACCCATAACTCATTAAGAGAATAAGCTCAACCTGTCCGTATTTTTCTATTCTTAAAATAGTAAAAGTGGACTTGGACACGCCCTTAATGCTTTTGCGCCCTGTGCTTCAGACTTTGCACCTAGACCATTAAAATAGAGCCCTAAAGCTTTGGCACAAATGCATTAATCTGGCGCATGGTCTAACAGGGTTGTGCTTATTCTCTTAATGATTTCTGGGTGTGTTTTGAGAATAAACCAATCAGAGTCTCATCTCACATTCCCTTTAAAAGTCAGGCACATTTGCTATTTACATGAAAAACATTGTGTAAAAACTGAATGCTTCATTAGCGAGAAAACAGTTAAACAGAGCATCTGCGGCGCGAGGATAAAGAACAAGCCTCTTCCATTCAGCCTCTTTACTTTCTCTTTACTTTACTCCTTTACTTTGGTGGAGTGAGGAAACTGTGGAAACTCACTCCACTGAAGACATCCATTAGCCTACATATTTAATTTCCTTTGTTAAGCTCAAATACTTGGTTAAAACTATTTCTAAATTCAGTTCTAATTTCCAGAGGAATAAATGAACAATAATAATAAAGTGTGGTCAAAAAACGGAGTTATATCCAAACACAAATCCTGTTCTTATGCCCCAGATAGGGATGCAGACATCTCTAAAACCCCACAGGTGGACAAATCTAACCTTGTTTTTATTTAAAGAAATATTAATATGCATATAATAAATAATACTAATATAAATAACGTTAAACAAATGCAAATTGTCATGAATAAACTGAAAAAAAGTCTTAACACATCCCCTTTTCAGACCAGCACACCTTGAGCCTGTCTCATACTTCAAGTTCCTGGGTACCCACATCTCTAAGGACCTTTCCTGGACCACCAACACCTCCAGCCTGGTCAAGAAGGCTCACCAGCGCCTATTCTTCTTGAGGCAACTTAAGAAGAACCAGCTTTCATCAGCCGTCTTGGTGAACTTCTACCGCTGCACAATAGAAAGCATCCTGACCAACTGCGTCACAGTCTGGTATGGAAGCTGCTCTGTTGCTGAGCGTAAGGCACTGCAGCGGGTGGTAAAAACTGCCCAATGCATCACAGGGACTACACTGCCAGCCATTGAGGACATCCAGAGGAAACACTGTCTGCGCCGAGCACGCAGTATTCTTAAGGACACCTCTCACCCTGCTCACAGACTGTTTTCTCTCCTGCCTTCCGGCAGGCGCTTCAGGCTCCCGCGGACAAAAACCAGCAGACTGAGGAACAGCTTTTTCCCCAGAGCTGTCTTCCTTTTGAACTCTGCCCCTCACTGACTCTTTTGCCCCCCCAATACACCCCCCACACTCCTCTAACTTAAACTCCTCACAATCACTGCACTATTTAACATTTGCACATTTAAAGTTTGCACATATTCATTGCACTGATTCATTTACTTGAACTGGACATACCCACAGCACATGGACATTTATAATTATGTTTATCTATCTGCCACTCCTGATTATTAATAGCATCCTGTACATATATTAATTTATTGTAAATCTGTTCATAGCTAACACAACCTGTATATAATGTTGATAGTACATCCATCTGTAAATATCACCATAGTTTTTCTATAACTGCACTTTATAACTTATACCTATATCCTGCACTTGCTGCCATTGCACTGCTGGTTAGACCTAAACTACATTTCGTTGCCTTGTACTTGTACATGTGTAATGACAATAAAGTTGAATCTAATATAATCTAATCTAATGAGTCCACAAAGTGCAAAACGTGAAAATCACTTTGGGCTCTATCATACCTGTTGTGCTGGTCTGAAAATAGCAACAAATCCCACCATGCACTCCTTGTGCCTTCCTGTGCCGATGTATGACAGAGCCCAAAGTGTTTTCGTTTTCTTTTTTACAGAAACACATTACACTGAATGACAATGAAAGCCCTATTTCACTTTGCCATTTTATAGTAATTTGAAACATTTCACTGGCATTATATGCTCGTATATAAAATCACTTTTGTCAATTTAATTTGATGCAGACACCAAAATGGGACGTCTCGTCTTAAATCCTCATAAAATTCATATTTTTATAAGAGGGCAATAAATTACAGCCATTTTAATTGCTTTACTCATAAAAACCACATCAACCACAATGCATAAAATGCCCCTGCTGGCAGGCTGAGCAGTGCTTTACGTGAAGTAGATGTACAGTCTACTAGTGTGATGCTATTTAGGTTTCTAATGTTGATTGAGCAACTATTTCTATTGCCGACTATTGTGTTATGCATTCATCAGCTTACTGATAAAGTTACAGCTCACTTTAAAGTTGATCCAACAATATGCAGGTATAATCCGCTCAATGTAGAGTGAGGAGTGATATTGAGGAGTGATGTGCAAACAAACATAAATACATATGCATATAAATATACTTCAAAATAACAGAGGATTTATATATGTATAAATTAATATTTTCTACAGGGCGCTTTATATTTGAGCATGTACTTTATTTTAGTCAGCACTGAAGCCAAATCTAGAGCTAATCTAACTTAATAACTTACGATAATGGTCCACAAATTAGAAGCAAAAATTTATAAGAGAAACAAAAATACATAACATTTTGTTGCAATATTGCACGTGAATTTAAATGTATTATCTTTCTATTTCTAAAGATGACTAAAAGGTGACTAAAATATTATCTTAATAAAATTATGTTTAATAAATCAGTTTTGTTTAAATGCACCAAAATATATGACCTATATTCATTGGGAAATGGATAAATATATCAATTTTCACAATGGGGTATATATACATGGTTTCCGCTACATTCATTGTTCCATGGCGGGGCGCTACGCCAAGATTCATCCCGCCACGGCTACATTACAGCTTCTCATTCAAAACATTCTATTTTTTTAATAACGCGTGATAATCACACCAAAACGTATTAAAAGGTAAGTGAATTATAACAGCGCAAACTTTTCGGTAATAGTAGTAGTGCTGTGCGTCATTTGTTTAACCCTTTAAGGTTACGTGCTGACTGACTGACTGTGACAGATACCTGATGCGTGAGGCCAGCAAACACGACGTATAGCCGTTTCACTTTACTTCAGGACGCATTAATACCGGAGGCATTCATAAATATTCCTAGCAAATCTAAGAAATGCTGGAGACATACACTGGAGAGATCTGCGCGCTCTTAAAGCGGCTTATATTTGAGGGGGAGGCAAGAAGTTTTGTGCACGAGCAGATAAAATCGGCACGCAAGCAAAGAAATCCGCATGCTGTAGGCTATTACATAAATGCGATCTCGACTTCTAATACTGCGCTCACGACATTTATTATTGAAATAACGCCACAGGTAGTTGGTAGATCTGTATAAAAAAGGCCTGCCGCCACAGCTGGAGGAAACACTGTATGTATGTGTGTATATATATATATATATATATATATATATATATATATATATATATATATGCAGAGGACACCACAGTTTGACAAATATTGCTGCTGTTGGACAACATAATGTACTTTTGAGGCTTTTTTAGGTGAGAATGTTGTTGTTTAGATTGCAGCTCTGCAGTTTATTTATAAGGATAGTGCCTATTTTAAATATTTAAAAATTCTGAGCATCGGATTCAGTGCATCAGCCGCCTGTCTGAGCAGACCAAAGAGAGTAACTGTTGACGTTCTGCCACAAGATGGCAACAGAGACCACATAATAAGTGCTTATGAGAGAAAAACAGCATTCTCTCAGCATAAAATTCAAGCTACAGCTGATCAAATAAATTATTATATTATTATAAATAAAGTAAGTGACATTCTGTGTCAATCTCTCTTTTGTATATTGTAGTGCTGTATTTATACCAAAGAAACAGTTTGCTTTGTTTGCTTTGCTCTGGCTTTTTTGGGGTTAGTTATTGTGGTATCCAGATTGCAAAAGAGAAATACTGGGAAATATCTGTAGATTGATGGCATTTCATGTTGTTCAGCCTTATAATCTTGAAAATGTGAGCAAAAAACAACCTGTTTTCTCATCACTTTAGACATTACACTAGAGAATCATTCGAATACTAGTGAATACAGTGATGTTGGTGAATGAGCAGCGGTTTCTGCTGTTCTGACGTCAGCTGCAGATGTTAATGTGTGGTGGAAGAAAGTAGTTCCTCTCACAAAAGCATTTTTGAGACTCTCTGTGTTTGATTTTCTTTTTTATATACACGATTATGCCATCAAACTGTTGTATAATTACAGTATCACACTCATAGCAGTCTAATATGGCTGTATATCGGCACTGGTAGAGTGCACTATCAGGGACTTGACCTGCGGCCTCCCACAAAATAAATATCACACTGCTATTTATGTAATATTGCTTATATAAATGATGGATTCTGAATTGTTATTTCTGAAACATCAAAACAACCAACATATTTACTCTGAAAACTTTTGAAATAAAAAATATTTCATAATTTATAATCATATCCTAAATGTTCACTTTCAGATGAAAACTAATGTTCAGTGTTTGGTGCTGCAGTGATTTGTCAGTAGGTATATATTGACATGTTTAGTAACAAAATTCAGGCTACGTATAATTTAAAAAGTACATTTTGGCAATTATATAAATGCATGGATAACTACAGTACACGCTTTAGATATATTTTGACACCTAAATGTCCTCCATATATACCAGTGTCATAAATGTGTACATTATTTTAAAGGGCACCTATGATGAAAATCATTTTTTAAGCTGTTTTGACAGAACTGTGTGTAGTATAGTGTGTCCACAGTCATACTGGGGTGATATAAACACAACAAGTATTTTAATATTATTATTATTATTTTTCTGACTATAAAATAGGACTATAGGATCCAAATCCCTCCCATTTTGAGGCCGACCGCAACTTGACGTAGGAGTGCGATTTTCCCAGCAGTTTGACAGCCGCATATTAACATGTTTCCGTAGTAACGCGTATAATTATATCAACAAGTCATGTTTGTTCATGTTGGTTAACATTAGTTATTGAAAAGACTTGTTCATTGTTGATGTTAACTCAATGCAACTAATCCTAGCAAGCATGAATGTGGATGATAATAATGTATAGTAAATGTTGAACTATGATTAATAAATGTTGCACAAGTTTTATTGGTCCCACTTTATATTAAGTGTCCTTAACTACTATGTACATTCACCAAAATATAAATACAATGTTCTTATTGTGTTCATAATGTATTGCAGATCACTTTTTGTGCTATTGAGTTGGGATATTGGTGGGGTTATGGTCAACAGTGTAATTATAAACGTACAGAAAATAATTACAGATGAATTTACATGCAAGTATTTCAATATCAATCATAAGCACAATGTAAAAACGTTTACACAATTAGTACATTGTAACTAATTATTAATTTCAATGTAAGTACATATTAGTTAAGGCCACTTAATATAAAGGGGGACCGTATTATTCATAATTAATTAATGTTAGTAAACACATGAGCTAATGAAACCTTATCATAAAGCGTGACCACTTTAAAACTCCTACAACTGAAAACTCTAATATCTGTAATAGTTTTAATTTACTAAAGCAACACTGAGTCAGCGTTCAGCTTCTCTCAGCATTAAACGCTGCTCGTCGGGCCTGTTCATTCGATTAGACACGTACACATGAAGTGTACCCACATACTGCCCATATCTTGGCACGCAGGACTCCAGCTTCACTTCCCCGGCTCAAATGCCAGAGAGATCTGTGACATTTTCCCCTGGTCTGCGAGCCAAAAGCGCTGCCCTTTATCACGGCTCTCGCTGACACACTGAACCGATTGGACTCTGATTCTGCATGTTTCTGTGCTTTCTGAATCTGAGGCCCGTCTCCAGGGTCTGTGTTTTATAGGCTTGTTAACCACACTGCATTACCAAAAATGAGGCAACAGAATGATAAAAGTTTGATTTCATGATACAATCCAGAGCTGGAACCAATATGTCTTTCATTAGAGCACTTACGCTACACAATTTAGTGGGCTCTACTTTGACAACGACAATTTCGGGGCATTTCCGCACTCCAGAACTTTCATTAAAAATCTCTCAGTGCGACACTTTGAGCTTTTATTAATTGCATCGCCCCCAATTCCCATATGCACGTCATATTTATATTCTCATCCTGATATTAAACATCTCTGAGGTCAATCAGTATCAGGCCCATGTTTAGCATTTAGCACACAGACATGATCTTTTTTGATTTCTGGCTTATTAAATTATGCATGCTGTTCAGTGGTGTAAAGTAGCAAACTACTGTAATTGAGTAGCTTTTCTCAGAAATTGTAATATACTGAGTAGTTTTATAAATGTGTACTTTTACTTTCCCTTGAATATAGTTTTAGCGCTGTATCTGTACTTTTACTCCACTACTTTCCTTCAACCTGCAGTCACTACTTTATTATTTCTTGTCTATGGGGATTAGAAAAATCAGTCCTGTGATTCCTGTCCAACCCCATGGGTGATTTATAATCGCAGCAAACTCTTTGGAAGCATTAGAAGAGTCCAAGACGATGTCCAAAATCTTTACATACATTGACCCCGAGACTGTATAGATGCATGTCATTGATGAGATGATGATGGATGTTTACTGTATGATGACCGAAATGGCCTTAAACACCCAGCAGGCCCAAGACGTCAACATGACGTCAGATTGACGTTGTACCCCAACGTTGTGGGGATGTTGCAATTTGTTTGGAAATGAAAATCAGGTTGACCTCAGAACCCAACATCAGGCCTACCTCAATGTCTAACATCCAACCTAAAATCAATCAAATATCAATGTCTAATGATGTTATACATTGACGGTGTGTTACCACTATGACGTCTATCAGATGTTGGATTTTAGTTGCCATACCTGACGAATAAATGTCAGTATTTGATGGTTTAAGATGTTGGCTCAACGTTGGATTTTGGTCACTCTCTAACACAACCTAAAATCAACCAAATATCAACGTCATTTGCAGTGCTGTAAAGTAACTAATTACAAATACTCAAACTACTGTAATTGAGAAGCTTTTCTCAGAAATTGTAATTTACTAAGTAGTTTTAAAAGTGTCTACTTTTACTTTCTCTTGAGTACATTTTTACTGCAGTATTGGTACTTTTACTCCACTACTGTCCTTCAACCTGCAGTCATTACTTTATTATTTCTTGTCTATGGGGATTAGAAAAATCAGTCCTGTGATTCCTGTCCAATCAAATCACACATAGAAGGTAAATCACATCATAATGAACTACCCCAAGACATGGGCAATTTATAAATGCAGCAAACTGTTTGGACGCATTAAAAGTGTCCAAGAAGCTGTCCAAAATCTTTACACACATTGACCCAGAGACTGTTTAGATGCATGTCATTGACAAGATGACAGATGTTTACTGTATGATGACCAAAATGACCTTAAACACCCAGCAGGCACAAGACGTCAACATGATGTCAGATTGACGTTGTATCCCAACGTTGTGGAGACGTTGCATTTTGTTTGGAAATGAAAATCGGTTTGACATCAGAACCCAATGTCAGGCCAACGTCAATGTCCAACCTAAAACCAACCAAATATCAACATCTAATGATGTTACAGCTTGACGTTGTGTGGACGTTACCACTATGAAGTCTGTCAGATGTTGGATTTTAGTTGCCATACCTGACGAATGAACGTCAATATCTGACATCAATATGATGTTTGTTTAAGATGTTGATTCGATGTTGGATTTTGGTCAGTTTCTAACAACCTAAAATCGACCAAATATCAACATCATTTGACGTCGCTATTGGACATCAAAATAACGTTGTCCTAAGATGTTTTCTAGACATTGAACTTTGGTCACCTGATGTCAAAAACCTAAATCTAAGTTAATATTAACGTCTTATGATGTTGTGTGCCTGCTGGGTTATAACTAAATGCACTACAGAATGTTTCGTTTACACACATCCTCAAATTACATGTAAATGCATCAGCTTTTAACAGTGTAATACTCACCACTCTAGACTAATTTGAAAAGGGCTACTTTATATCATACTTTGAGTAATATTTACAACAGATATGTTTACTCACACTACATTTTTAGGCAAGTAATGGTACTTTTACTTAAGTATGATTTTTCAGTACTCTTCACACCACTGGTCATTTGACGCTGTTATTGGACATCAAAATAACATTGTCCTTAGACGCTGGCTAGACATTGAATTTTGGTCACCTGACATTACAACCTAAATCTAACCTAATATTAACGTCTTTTAATTAACAGGTTCTGTATTTGCCGTTTAACAATGGGACTTTTACTGACATTTTAGTAGTTTGAAACAATATATTGCATAAGAAACAATATCTAAACTTTTATTAATTGCATCTCCCCAATTCACCCCTGCAGATTTATGCATGTCACATTTATTCTCATCCTGATATTAAATATCTCAGGGGTCAATCAGGGTCAAGGCCACGTTTAGCATACAGACAGAATCTTTCTTAATTTTTGGCTTATTAAATTACGCATGATCTTAAAACAATTCTGTTAATTGTTTTAGGTTCTGTATTTGAAGTTTATTTACAGTCATGAACTGATTTTGGGAGCTTGATCTCTGATCCTTTAACTTTTGATGTTGGAAATTCAACTGCGCCGTTTAACAAAGTGACTTCATTGATATTTTAGTAGTTTGAAACAATATATTGCATATGAAATAATATATACACTTGGTCACACTTTATTTTGATGGTCCGTTTGTTGAATTAAGTTACATTGCATCTACATGCCAACTATTTCTCATTAGATTATAAGTAGGGCCAGACGGAATCTGCAGACGTTTTTTGCTATTTCTGCTGAGAATTTTGGCAAAAATATGCGCATTTGTGCGGAATTATTGTGGAAGTATCATAACTAAAACCTTAATATGTGAAATAAAAAAGAATACCTTTTTAACTTTTATTTAATGTTTAAAATGCAAATTTAATTAGATTCACTTTATTTGGTAAACAAAGCAAGTCTCTCATATAATATCTCTACTAAAAGACAGAAAATATTATGTCACAAACTGCATTGTAAATAAATCTGATAAACATTTACATATTAGTCAATAATATTACTGTAATTAATTAAAAACTGAATAAATATAGATTTACACACCAGGGGCATCGCTAGACCCAATTTACTGGGGCACGTGCCCCTGTAAACATCGCCAATGCCCCAGTAAATGCATTGAGATATTAATTACTTCATATGCAAGTGTATTTATTAAGAGTGGTAATCCCTGAATAAAGACGTTACTCTCTATGTGAAATCGCATCAACGCTGGTAAAAGCAATGTAGTTTAAACAAAAAGCAAACTGACACATCTCTGCATGTGCGCAGAAAAAAACAAACCCGCACGCCTCACAAACCCCTCCTGCTAGACCCTGACGCGCTGCTCTTCTCCCGGTGCGAGTTCTGGTTGTTAACACGCATGCAGAAAAAAAAGACACCTGCTGCCTTTATGCGGAGGTGTCGGCACGCAGTCGACAAAACTAAAGTTTAAATAATATGATGGTGATCTTTACTAAAAGCATGCCTCCTGATAGAATTTTTTCTGTATGAAGGAAGTAATGACCAGTCAGGGAGGTCAAACTTAATAAAGCTAATTCTCTGCCACGTATCATGTCTTAAACAACAGATAATTCTATAAAACATTTTTTTATATATTCAATAGAATTGTCTATAGAATTTCATTCAATTGAAATTAATATTCACGCAAAAGACTTCTTAAATAATTATTTTCCAGTTACATTTAGGATTAATTATTCAGAATAATAATTGTTTATAACAATAATACTTATTTATTTATAATAAATATTTTTGTGCATATATATATATATATATATATATATATATATATATATATATATATATATATATATATATATATTTTTTTTTTTTTTTTTTTTCATTTATTTATTTTATTATTTATTTATTTTATTTATTTTTTTTTTGAGGGGGGTCGTGCCCCAGTAGAGCTTTATGTCTAGCAACGCCCCTGTTACACACATTTACTCAAGTAAATAAACAGAATTAATGATGGGCTAAAAACCTGCGGAATTCTGCACGCGCAGATTCCGTGTTATATTTTCCGTGTTATATTTACTCCACTTATAATTCCTAATTATAAGTGGAGTGTTAGGGTTGGGGTTAGAGTTAAAGTTGACATGTACTTGCAAAGTTTCTTGTAGAAGTTAAATGTCTGTTGAAGGAGCAGTATTAACAGATATTAAGCAGACAGTCTACTAATACTCAAATGGACCATCAAAATAAAGTGTTACCATAAACTTTTATTAGTTGCATCGCCCCAGTTCACCCCTGCAGATTTATGCACATCATATTTATTCTCATCCTGATATTAAATATCTCAGAGGTCAATCGGTGTCAGGGCCACATTTGGCATTTAGCTAGCATACAGACAGGATCCTTCCAGGAAATTATGCATGCTGTCAAAAATATCTGTTTATTAACAGGTTCTGTATTCTGTTTTTTTCTGTTTATTTACAGTTATGAATTGCATTTTGAGACCTTAATTTCTAATTTTTTGTCTTTTGCTGCTGAAAATGCATTTCTGCAGTTTAACAAAGTGACTTTTATTGACATTTCAGTAGTTTGAATCAATATGTTGATTTAATAAAACGATAATAAAATACACTCCAAGCAATGCTTTTCTTACTTATTAAACATCTCAGAGGTCAATCAGTGTCAGGGCCACACTTAGCATTTTGCTAGCATTTATCCACCGAGGACGGATGAGATCTGTTTTGCTGTCTTGCTTATTAAATAATGCATGCTGTCAAAAGAATGTCTGTATTTTGTGTTTTTTTATGTTCATTTACAGTTATAGATTAAATTTGAGAGTTAATTATCATGATTTTGTACTATAATTCACAACACCAACCCAGAAAATAGATCACTTCAACTATTAAAAAGGTCAATAAAAGTCACTTTTATTCAAAGAATGATCAAGGTCACAAAATGCAATTCAAAAGCATAAATAAATAAATTACAGATATTAACAGGGTTTTTACAGGTTTTATTCTGTGTTAACAATCGGCATGGTGTACATTATCCCATTTATTACACAGCTCACAAAACTAAAATAGACAAACCATATTTTCTAAGTGTTGTTTTATGACACTTGGTACTGTTTAATGAAGACAAGAATTTTTTCAACACATTTTTAAACATAATATTTGTTATAACTATTAGTTACTGTTACTCAAAATTTCCCCTTTAATTGCAATTAAGTGCAGCAAAAGTTAAATGCAAAACCAACTTTACGTTTAACAAGTAAATGAATAATTTCGTCCTACAAGCAAATAAATTAGTCAAAGCAAAACAGACACTTCATATAATAGAATATGTTATGGAAGATTATCCTTGCTCTGTTAAACAGCACTTGGGAAATATATACAAAAAAGATTTTCTTAAAACACGCTAAATAATCTGCCAAATGGGTAAGCACAATAATTATATTTTTTCCTTTTGACATAAGGTTATTATTAAACGTATTATTTAAAAATTATTATTAAAACAAGACAATATGTTTTGCTCATCTAGATTATAGAAAATGCTACCTGATTTAATATTTTTGAGATATTTTGACTAAATACAAGACAAAAACTCTAAGCAAAAAAAATCGTATTTTTGCAGTGTAAGATCCAGAGATGGCAAAGTACACAAATCCTTTACTCAAGTAGAAGTACAGATACTCATGTTTAAAACAACTCTGGTCAAAGTTGAAGAACTGATCACACTTTTGTACTCAAGTAAAAGTAAAGAAGTACAGCCTAAAAATGTACTTAAATAAAAAGTGCCCAAATATCCTGTTTCTCCCATGTATCATCATTCTGATGCAAACAGCATTCACCGTGTAACAAAAACAACAGCTGCCATTCATGTTCATACAGTCTAAAAATATTTATGTAGGCCCGACCAATTACTTATATTTTACACTGAATTCTGTCTAAAATATATAGATTTTTTAACATTTTATATTTGAATACTTTTTTTATTGAATACATTGAACATATATCTTCTTTTGCTAAAATAAATACTTATCGTATTTGACAGCAAACTCTTTTTTTTTTGCATTAGCAGCTCTCATACATAACCCGTTTTTTATTTTGATTTATATTTATTTATTTATTTATTTATTTATTTATTTGTTTTCCAGGGTATTGTGGATATTATATTTAATAGATAAACATTAATTTTGTTAATACATTTATTCTATGCTAAAAATACATAATTACACAGGCATGACTACAACCTACAAAACATGTGCATGATCTTTTTTTTCACATGATAAATTCAGGATGTTTTGCATAATATTTTTATTCATAAATTGCCCATTATAGTTACTTTTGTTGTTGTAAAAATTAATAAAAGATTAATATGTCTATAAAATCATATAGTCAATAAAAAAATTCAATAAAAACTGTTAAACAGCATAAATTCTGTATTTGGAAATATAAACTCATCGGAAATAAAGGAAATAAATCTCAGTGCATAACGTTTTTATAAAGTATTTTATAAATGTAAATGTACAAATCTTTACCAAAAAGTACCTTTTTCTTGGTATTAGATTGAAAGACCAGAGAAAACCGTGCAGCATGATCAGAAGTGGATAAAAAGCTTAAGCATTTGTATGACATATCTTTGAACTGGAATGTGTCTCTCTTGTTTATCTGGGATCTGATCGAGCAAAATGTGTCTTATTACTGTGTAAACAGGGCATCATGTCAAATTCGACCCTCTCTGTGTGTAGTCATCCTAGCCTTTCTCATAGTAATCTTCATGAACTAGCCTACATACGGTGCACAATAGCCTTGGTTGAAAAGCTGCGCTCTGCAGCACGCAGACGTACAATGACCAAAATACACTGTAAAAAATGGCTGTGATTTCAAGGGTAAAAAACTGTAAAAATGCTACGGTAAAAATCCATAACCTTGTTAACAGTGTGTTTACTTAATATATACGGCAAATAACCGTAAATTGACTTTCCCAGAATTCCTTGTATGACACATCACTCTTTATGCTTGTTGTTGACATTACTGTGGATCTTTTTAGATGTTTCCCAATCAGTGATGTACATTAGAGATTTATCTTACATCTAATGTTGATAAACGATGTTTATTTCATGACTTTAATTTTATGTGTGTTACCATACTAGTGTGTTTAGTAGCTGTGTGAATGATACTGAGCACCTTCTTAACAATGATATGCTTTCTGCTTGTGGGAAAAGATGGTTGTGATGAGGTTTGGTTCATTATGTAACTTTCTCATCACCACTTGCATTAGGTTGTGTTAATGTGTCTAACTGTGTAACAAGAGATGCATAAATGTTGGTAATTCAAAATACAGACATATTACATCTATTAATTAATGAAATGTGGTAGTTTACTGTAAAAATTTGGAATTACTTTTACGGTTTGTACCGTATTTTTAACGGTAAAATACTGGCAACCACAGCTGCCGTTTTTTACCATATATTTTACGGATTTATTTTTTACAGTGTAGATAGACTGCATCAAAAAGGCACTCAAATAGTGCAATGACAAGAAATAATATAGATCGCTCCACCAATTACATGAAAACGAAAGCAACAAGGCCGATCTTAAAAAAAAAAAAAAATGTAAGGAGTACAGATATTTGTGTAAATATGTGAAGAGTAACAGTAAAAAGTTGTCCAAAAAAAAGAGTGGAGTAAAGGTAATACCAGAAAAATCTACTTAAGTACATTAACAAAGTATTTGTACTTAATTACTTCCCCTCTCTGGTAAGATCTAAAGGTTGTGTAATGCATCTGAAAGCTTTTACTGAACACCTGTGTAAATGAATGAGACTGTACGCTGAAAAGAATGATTCAATTGGATTTACTAATTTTTAAGTGGTTGTAAGCAATTTCTTTGGCCTGAATTTAAACAAATAAATAAGGTTAAACAATACTAAAAGGAATTTGTTTGTTTAAATTCAGCCCATATAAACTGTCTGCAACCACTTACCTTAACAAAATGAGTTAATCCAATGAGTCCTTTTTTCAGTGTAGTATTACAGTATAGAGCTGAATGTCTGCATGCAGCAGAAGTAAACTCACCGCCGCTGAGCATCAGTGCACACTTGCATGTGCAGTTATCATTGTCCACGTCTTTGGTGCTGAAGTCTGCTCCGTGGATGGCCAAACTGCTCTGCCGTCCCGCCGTCCCGCTGTGCGTCTTCAAAAACAACCTGAGACAGAAAAGAAAATAGAGAGACTTAAATGGCTTCTATTTTACCCCTTTTACAAGATGTACGATAACTCTTTGGTGTCTCCAAAATGTGTATGTAAAGTTTCAGCTCAAAATACCCATCAGATCATATATTAAACAATGCAGAATATGCCCATTTTCAGCTTGAATTAAAGTGTAGCTGTTTTTGTAGCCTGTGTCTTTAAATGCAAATGAGCCGGTTCTCCCCGCCCCTCATTCCCACATGCGTCTTCACTGTATTTTCTTTATTACAAACATGTTCTAAAAACATTTGAAGATACAAGAGTTGACAAGCCTGACAGAATCAGTATGACAAACTGCGCATCATAAGAGAATCAATCAGTGTTTTTAAACTAAATAAGATCCGTTTTTGCATTTGTGGCTTTTTTCAGTGTAAGTTTAACAATTTTACAGGTTAACAATGTTTATATGTAATGTCCACCCTATACACAACTACTTAACTTTTCTGATTTTGATCGCAATGCAATAATGTGCTCCTTTTGTACAGCTGCCTTACAATAATTATTGTGAAAGGTGCTTTATAATTAACTAACTTTACACTAGAGCTGCACAATTAATGGAAAAAAGATCGCGATCTCGATTCGACCCCCTAGACGATCTTAATCCAGCATTTCTATGATTCTGCCAATCATATTTTCAAGTTCAGAAGAGAAGCAAAGGCGACTGCGCGAGTCTTTTCATTGTTTCACATTCATTGCTTATCGACATGGACACCTCCAAATGATGTTGAAAGAGACACATACTGTATTTATAAGGTATAATTAAAGACCTATCTGTTTAGTAAAGCATGCACTCAGTGCACCACTTAGCGGGCACACAGGTTCTGCATCTTGTTTATATACACTATGAACAGCAGCTACGCTAATTATTCTCTTTATTCTCCATTTCCACCTGGGGATACTCATCCCGAGGCCCTCAGACTATGCAGAGTCACTGATTCGATCCAAGACCAACAACGAGATGATCCCAAGGTTTCCATATCCTGGACCAGGCCGTATCCTGAGCAGCTGCTGTGGTGGTCATGGAGGAGTGGAGAACATGAGACTGATTCCTGTGACGCTCCAGAGACAGACGAGTCTTCGCTGAGGCCAGCTTCCAGCCTTCGCCGCTGAGACTGCAGCTCTGCACAAGTTGTTTGGCCAGCGGAGAAATTAAAATGATCGTGCCCAACTGAGTCTGGTTTCTCTCAACGTTTTTTTTCTTCACTTCCGCCATTAGTGAAGTTTTTCCCTCTCCGCTGTCGCCACTGGCTTGCATGGTTCGGGATCTGTAGAGCTGCGCATCGTTGGATTTGCTCTTCAATATTTGGACCCTCAGTAGTGATTATTAAACCACACTGAACTGAGCTCAACTGAACTGAACTTAAACACTACAAACTTAACTACACTGTTCCTATTTACTATGATCTTCTATGTGAAGCTGCTTTGACACGATCTACATTGTATAAGCGCTATACAAATAAAGGTGAATTGAATTAAATTGAATATAATTCACCATTACACCAGTTTTACGCTCTTTGCACTGGCTGCCCGTGCACTATCAAGTCACTTTTAAAATGCTTCTCATGGTTTTCAATCTCTAAATGGCCTGGCACCTTCTTATCTGTCAGGCATTTTAATTGAGCATCAGCCTGGTCGGTCTCTTCGGTCATCTAACCAGAGACTGTTATGCATACCTAAGTCGAGGCTGAAATGCAGAGGTGAGCGTGCTTTCGCAGTAGCTGGTCCTAGGCTGTGGAATGCTCTGCCCCTCTGTAACAGATCTGTTTCATCCCTGTCTGTTTTTAAATCTAGGTTAAAAACTGACCTCTTTGATTTGGCATTTTATCATTGGAAATTGTCTGTTTTAGCAATAATTTTACATATACATTTGTCTTTTATATGTCTTGATTTGTACTGTGCAGCATATTGGTCAGCCTCTGGTTGTATTAAATAGTGCTATATAAATAAAATTGACAATGACGTGGACGTGAGCTGCTGACCATGAGCTGTTATCACAAAGAGGTCGGGCGGGTGCCCTACTTAATGATAGACGAGCGCGCGTCTACTTTAGTGAACAGAACCTGAATAGGCTGTAAAAAACTGGTAATAAAGTTGTAAATATTATTCAGTTGTGGCCAACACAATCTCACAGCAATTCGTAACTTTTTGATTTAGTGGCTAATTCGTACGAATTCGTACGATCTAATTTGTACAATTTAGTACGATTTGCTCATCCGCCAATGACGGTTGGGTTTAGGGGTGGGGTTAGGTGCCACGCCTCTTTTTTAAAATCGTACAATTTCGTACGACTGAACTCGTACGAATTCGTACGAATTAGCCACTAAACTGTCAAAACGTAAAACACTTACGTTTTCTTGTGAGATCAGGCTGCTGTGGCACAGACTGATCGATTGAGAGCCGCGCGCGAAGTATGAACAGCACTTAGCAGTGAAAATGAAACCGAAAGCGTGCACATCATTTAAATGATCATATCGCATCAATCAAGTTATGATTACGACAAGCATTTGATCTGTTTGTTCTTTCATAGCGAACACACAGTTGTGCATGAAAATAAATGTTTACAGTGTCAGTTTAACTACTCTAGCCTATATAATGTTGATTTTACCAGTGAATTAAATGGTCTAATAATGTTGTCAATGACAGATTGCAAGCATAGGCCTATATCTCAAACATAATTCAACATCAGAATTGTTATAAATGGAATAGAATTATTGATAGAAATCAGTAGACCTACATATAATATTATTATTGTTGTTTTACCATATGTTTGAGGAAAAACAATAATAGCCGACTCATATTAAGCTTTATTTTACATCTACAGAATCTTGAGAAAATCCTGAACTTTATTTTAAGCAAACAAAATCCCGATTCTCATTTTAGCCAGAATCTTGCAGCTCTACTATACACTTAGCAAGTTGCCTTACAATTCAGAGTCAACTTTTCTATTTTTATTTTTTACAGTGAATGGAAAAAGGCATTGTGTGTGATTGTGACGTCCCCACATTGCCAGAATCCTCAGTGATTTATGCACATCACCTCCACACACTCGACCCATGAGCGTAAACTTCAGTCTTCACGCCTGGAAAAGCCCAATACACACACAATACAGACGACAAACCACACAGAGCGCGAAACTCAACTCCAGCCGTCCACACCGGAGGATTACAACCACAAATCCTCCATGCAGACTCGCCTTCAAACGCTTCGCTTTATGCAGCCCAGAGTTTGGTGGTTAAAATCAGCGTTTGATTTTCCCATCTCGCTTCATTGTGTCACCAACAGCTCTGCCCGAGGTCTTAACCTGAGGGTTATTATGCTTTTGACTCTCTCTCGAAGCCAAAAAACTCGTGCCAGCAATGAAAGGGAAACCAAATGAAACATGTGCGGCCTCACAAAATCATTTCCTGAAAGTCATCGGCTCAAATCAGATCAGACAGTGGAGAGAGGGCTTCATAAATCTCCTGTATTGTATTTTAGGGATGTCCAAAGACCCCGATGACGAAACAGCAGACATCACAGGCCAAGTGTGTGTGTGTGTGTGTGTGTGATCTTACTGTTAAATATGCAATTTTTGCTCCTTACACTTCATCCATCTCGCTGAGTTTATGGTAACGAGCTGCCTAATCACTTTAAAGCCACCCACATCAAATACTGGTTGCAAGTATTTCTGGATGACTTCATGCTCATTAAGATGAAGTGCATTGTTGAGGACTCTAAACAAAGATAAATGAGCTGCTTGTTCAGTGTTTCCGCTTGTGTTTGATGCCAAGCTTAAAGATGACATGCTTTAACATGCTTTTATTAAAGGCACAAGTGCAAGAAACGGATCTTATGTTGTTTAAAAACACAGAATGATTCTCATATGATGCACAGTTTGTCATGTAGTTCTGTCAGACTTGTCAACTCTTGTATTTTGAGAGGAAATAAACATCAGGAATTAAACAGTGCAATAGAGTCTGGCTGCAGATTTGCACTTGCACTTTCAGGCTTGCACTCTCAGACTTGCAATCTCAGGCAACCGTGCTTGCTCTGCAAGTGACGTCATTTACAATCGACACCTGTGCCTGCTTGCATGAAAGTCTTTCAGTAATTTAACTACGGGATTTCATTAAGAGCGCTGCAACAAACTTATAATAAGTTTATATATAATAATTATAATAATATGACTTATCTGTCACCCTTACCTAAGTGCTTTTTTTCCAAGCGTTTACTGTAGTTTCTGGCAACATACGGAGACGGGTGCTGCAGTTGCTATAGTCATGTAAACAGATCGAACCACAAATGCTTGCCTTAAAAGTATGTAAATAAATAAATAAATAGGGGCAGCACGGTGGCGCAGTGGTAGGTACTGTGACCTCACAGCAAGAGGGTTGCTGGTTCGAGCCTCGGATGGGTCAGTTGGCATTTCTGTGTGGAGTTTGCATGTTCTCCCTGTGCTCAGGTGGGTTTCCTCCGGGTGCTCCGGTTTCCCCCACAGCCCAAACACATGCACTATAGGTCAATTGGGTAAGCTTAATTGTCTGTAGTGTATGGGTGTGAATGAGAGTGTCAGTAGTGTATGGGTGTGAATTAGAGTGTATGGATGTTGCCCAGTGATGGGTTGCAGCTGGAAGGGAAACCCATGCATAAAACATATGCTGGATAAATTGGCGATTCATTCCGCTGTGGTGAGCCCAGATTAATAAAGGGACAAAGCCGAAAAGAAAATGAATGAATGACTGAATAAATAAACAAATAAATAAATAAATATATAAAAATAAATATATAAAAATAAATAATAAGATAATAAATACAGAAATAAATATGAAAAAAGTACACAGAACAAATATTTATAGCATAACACTATGCACAATGTAAAGTAGGGGTTTGGTATTGTTTGGTGTTTCTTCTAATATGCTCATTTGATGGTCAAAAATATTTGTGCTTATTGAACATATATATATAGTCAGAATTATTAGCCCCCCTTTGAATTTTTTTTCCTTTTTAAAATATTCCCCAAATGATGTTTAACAGAGCAAGGAAATTTTCACAGTATGTCTGATAATATATTTTCTTCTGGAGAAAGTCTTATTTGTTTTATTTTGGCTAGAATAAAAGCAGTTTTAATTTTTTTATGAACCATTTTAAGGTCAATATTATTAGCCCCTTTAAGCTATATTTTTTCGACTGTCTACAGAACAAACCATCATTATATAATAACTTGCCTAATTACCCTAACCTGCCTAGTTAACCTAATTAACCTAGTTAAGCCTTTAAATGTCACTTTAAGCTGTATAGAAGTGTCTTAAAAATATCTAGTCAAATATTATGTAAATAGATCAAATAGATCAGTTATTAAAATGAGTTATTAAAACTAATATGATTAGAAATTTGTTGAAAAAAAATCTCTCTGTAAACAGAAATTGGGGAAAAAATAAACAGGGGGGCTAATAATTCAGGGGGCTTATAATTATGACTTCAACAGTATATATTCATATATAAATAAAGTATTTTAGTATATTTAGATATTTTAAGGTATTATTTGAAACACCATAGTATAATATTATAGCATTTTATAATTAAATTGACCAAATTACATTCTATTTCAGACATTTACATTTTAATGGTACACATTAACCCAGGGGTGGGCAAACTCGGTCCCGGAGGGCCGGTGTACTGCACAGTTTAGCTCCAACTCTGATCAAACACACCTGCTTATAGATAACTAGTGTTCTTGGAGACACTGATTAGCATGTTCAGGTGTGTTTGATTAGAGTTGAAGCTAAACTATGCAGGACACCGGCCCTCCAGGACTGAGTTTGCCCACCCCTGCATTAACCAGTTTAGCTAAATTTTCAATTATATTAATATAATTTCCATGCTGTATTTTTGATGATATTATAAACACAAGTCTGTTTTTGTGTGTTTTTATATGTGTGTGTATGTATTCTTAACCTTTGTGTTGCAACATGGAGTAAAGTCAAGAATATTTCAGTGCACAACTCAAAAGCAGACTGAGATATACTCTAGTGTAAACACTTTAACATGATGACAATCTGACTTCAGTGTGGAAAAAATAACCTTTCCAATTATGTATTATTTCCAAGTCTTGTGCATTCTTTTGGTAAACCTCAAGTATAGTTATCTCCAGCTATCACAGGGTAACGTTATACGCCTCGGTGGTGCTAAATGACCACAGATCTGCCCTAAACACACTTTTTAGGCTCATGCAATGGAAACTACAACTGATTTCAGGAGCGCAACTGAGGAAAAAGCATAGACATGATCAATGCTGTGACTTGACACATGGGTGAACCACTGACTGCTGAACAATAGGCAGCATTTGACTGATTCATTGTGGATTTTGCAATAATTGCTTTATTATATTATTAGCCTTGTAAACTGTGGTTGATCTGGCAAAATAAAAGTATCTAATCAGCCCTGAATGTACAGAGCTCAGCATAAATGCACTCCTCAAAGATACAATTTCATTAATAAACAATTTTTTAATTAATATTTTCAATAGAATACATGTGTGCAGATACTTTAGATTAGTCAGTTTATCAAAAGACAAAACTGATGAACTAATCAAACATAATAACTAACTAACAAAAGAACTGGATTACAGTCCAAAAATGAGTACAGCGTAATTAATATGCTGAGGAAAAATATGAATTAAAATTTATAAACAAGAAAAATCTAAAGAAACAAAAAACATATATAGTTAGTAGACATTTTGTAGGTGGTAATATCATTCATTCATTCATTCATTCATTCATTTTCCTTCTGCTTAGTCCATGATTTATCAGCTGTCAGTTAGTCTATCACAGCGGAATGAACCACCAACTAGTCCAGCATATGTTTTACACAGCGGATGCCATTCCAACCGCAACCCAGTACAGGGAAAATGTTGCAATTTATTTTTTGCATAACTTGAAACGTACTATTTTTCTATCTCTACATTTTTAATAAAACATATGAATAGATATAATTGATTCATAAAACAGTTTTGTTTAAATGCACCACAAAAATGTCTATATTTACTGAGAAATGCATAAAAATATTCATTTTCAAAATGAATCTTTTCTCATTTATTCTCATTTATGCTCAGTGCTGTATATGTAATTGGCATATAACCATATGATACAGTTTAAATTACAATGCAAGAAAATATCAGACACTCTGATTAATAAACACAGGGTGTCTAACTGTAAACAAAACACATTATTAAATTGAAACATTATGCATTTATCTGTTTCTTTATTTCAAGAGTTCACACTTGATGCTATTAGCAGGTTTGGAATGCCTTCCCTGAGCTTCCGCCTGGTCAATTAGCATGTAGGGTGGTCCGAGATTAGATACAGTTGAAGTCAGAATTGTTAGCCCCCCTTTAATTTTTTTTCCTTTTTTAAATATTTCCTAAATTATGTTATTAACATTTTTTTTTTACATTTTTTTATTTTTTAAGATCCATTTTAAGATCAATATTATTAGCCCCTTTAAGCTATATATTTTTTTGACTGTCTACAGAACAAACCATCGTTATATAATAACTTGCCTAATTACCCTAACCTGCCTTGTTAACCTAATTAACCTAGTTAAGCCTTTAAATGTCACTTTAAGCTGTATAGAAGTGTCTTGAAGAATATCTAGTCTAATATTATTTACTGTCATCATGACAAAGATAAAAATAAATCAGTTATTAGAGATGAGTTATTAAAACTATTATGTTTAGAAATATGTTGAAAAAAATCTGCTCTCTGTTAAACTGAAATTGGGGGAAAAAATAAACATGGGGGCTAATAATTCTGACTTCAACTGTAGGTCTTAAAAGCTCTCCCTGGCAAAGGAGGAGATTGGGTGGAAGGGTGGATTGTTTCAAAACAAAGATAAAGCAGTAGGCTGAAATCAGTCTATTTATAGTATCAATCTGATTGGATTATTACTGATTACGGATGAGGGACCAGCCACGATCAATCATATCACATGCTCCTCTCAAAATGAGTTTGCAAAACTTATTTAAACTGACATGTAATTTGTTAATGTTGTTGTTTTTCACTTTCTGACATAAAAAAACTCCCATAAATAATGTCAAATGTAAAAGAAGTGGCCCAAAACCTTTGTAGAATAAAACAATTTAATATATATATCAATAAAACATAATAACATTTTCCAATACCTGTACATTTCTAATTTTTTCTCTATTTTTTATTTTACAAGTTCACTGCACGGTCAGAAATTCTGACAAAAAGTCAAGAAAACAAATATTAATGTGTTGATTTGACTTATTTTAAGAAGTTAATCCGGATTCAACCTTTTTTTTTATTTAAGTTATACAAAGTTGAAATTAAATCAGTAATATTTCAGTTTTCAGTTTCTACACCACATTTTCCAATGTAAGATATGTGTTTTGGTTGCTTTTTTGTGCTAATGTGTAACATCAATTTAACCTATAACAAAATAAGCTACCCTCAATTACATCTAATATTCCTTTAAATCTGTTATTTTTGCAGCACGTTGTTTCTTCATATTTTTCTTTATACATTTTGTGTAATACAGAACTGTGTGTTTTAAAGCAGACTAAACTAAAGCAAGGCCAAGGAGAAGGGAAAAGTGAGATGAAGAATGAAGAAAACTCCTCATTACAGCATTTTTATGGAGTATATCGTGTTGCAGATGCGGCCGATAAACACCAGCTTTCATTACAGCCGTGTTTACACAACTTCTCAATCCCAAATCTCCTTAAATTCACGAGTGAAACAATCAGCTAAATGGATCTGGAGTTTAATTTCTGCAAAAAGATCAACACTGTGGAAACATCAGCTTGAGATCTGCTCAAATCTCTACATCGCTATATTGAGAATTATCATAAATCACTCTGCCAATCTCCAGTCGAGCGTTTTATCCAGCTGAAAAACCATAATTAACCTTCAAAAAATGTTTTTGATGACATGGAAGTTTTACAGCAAACTCTGTGGCTGTTCAAGGGGATTTCTACCTGAATTTGGCCTAAATTGACCCACTTCTTGATTATTTTTACAGGAATCACTATTGAAAGTGATAAAAAGTGATTGTATTTGTTATCAATATTATCATACATCTAACATATAATCACATTGTTGTTATAAATTAAATATATTGTAGAAAAATTGCCACTTTATACACTTTGTGTATAAATATTTTCCATAGATTAGACATTAAATCATAATAACCCAAACCATTTATCCTACCTCTATTCTTAACTGTCAGATTTGAGCATCCATCATGTTTGTAGTTTGTTAACACCTTTTAAAGTGCAATGTATTGTGGGTAATATTAGCTCTTAAACTGACTGGATCAGCGCTTTCAGTTTCTATCAGAAATAGTCGAGGATCTGGATAACTTTGGAAAACTCCGCTGGTATTATACTAATTTGCGCACTTATTCTATTTATGAATACTGTTTAGGATGAATACTATGCATATTGGCACACAGCACAGTAATCAACATCTGAAGTGAAGACTTTTAAAATCATCCTAGGACAAGAATGAGTGTTGCACAATAGAATTAGGACAACTTTGATGAAAGGTTTTTATATAATTTCGAAACCAGGCATGATTAGACGGTCTATACCAGATGTCGAATTGGACATTCTAGGTTGACACATTCATATGTATTAAATAACCAAGAATCACCTAAATGTAATTACTGCCAGACTGCTCAAATTTTTATAAGGAGAGCAATTTGATGGACATTTTTAAAAAGGTACCACCAGGAAGAGTTTTACATTTATTATCAAAAATAAAACTGAAAAATCATATTTAACTTTGAATACATTTTTTTGAATGAATTTTATCTATTTATATTTTATATATTTGTCTAAGTAATTTTTTTAGTATAATATGAATTTGTTTTTATCATGTAATATTTTAATGTATATCCATTTGGCCATGAAATAGCCATAAGTTGCTGATGTGGCAATAAATATGTAATAAATAAATAAATAAATGAAAGGTTTTGATCCACTTATTCACAAAGGTTGACTACTAGGGCTGCAAAATATATCATTTCAGCATCGATATCACAATGTACACATGCGCAATTGCCACATCGCAGGATCTGCAATGTTGAGTCTGTATTATAGTTGATCAGACACATAATTCAGAACACAAGAGGTTTGTGTTTAAAGCATTTAGACACAATAAGTACTGTTTGTTACTTCACATTTACATTTAGTCATTTAGCAGACGCTTTTATCCAAAGCGACTTACAAATGAGGACAAGGAAGCAGTTTACACAACTATAAGAGCAGCAGTGAACAAGCGCTATAGACAAGTTTCAGGTGTGTAAAGTCTAAGAAGCTGAGCATTAGTAAAAAAATTTTTTATTATTTTTTTTTTTTGTGAGAGAGTACAGTTAGTGGTATAGCCAGAGAGGTAGTTAAGATTAGGAAGGAAAGTGGAGACTAAACAGTTGCGTTTTTAGTCGTTTCTTGAAGACAGCAAGTGACTCTGCTGTTCTGATGTAGTTAGGGAGTTCATTCCACCAACTGGGCAGATTGAATGTGAGAGTTCGGGAAAGTGATTTCTTCCCTCTTTGGGATGGAACAACGAGGCGACGTTCATTCACAGAACGCAAGTTTCTGGAGGGCACATATATCTGCAGAAGTGAGAGCAGATACGAAGGAGCACAGCTAGAGGTCACTTTGTAAGCAAACATCAGAGCTTTGAATTTGATGCGGGCAGCAACTGGCAGCCAGTGCAAACGGGTGAGTAGCGGAGTGACACGTGCTCTTTTGGGTTCATCAAAGACCACTCGTGCAGCTGCGTTCTGAAGCAGCTGAAGAGGTTTGATAGAACTAGCTGGTAGCCCGGCTAGTAGAGAGTTGCAATAATCCAGTTTGGAGAGAACAAGAGCTTGAACAATGAGTTGAGCTGTATGTTCAGATAGGAAGGGTCGGACCTTTCTGATGTTGTAGAGTGCGAATCTGCAAGATCGAGCAGTTCTAGAAATGTGGTCAGAGAAGTTCAGTTGGTCATCAATCGTTACTCCAAGGCTTTTTACCATTTTGGATGCAGTGATGGTTGCCCCATCCATCTGGATTGAAAAGTTATGGTGTAGAGTCGGGATGGCAGAAACTTCAAGCATTTCCGTTTTCGCGAGGTTAAGCTGGAGATGATGATCTTTCATCCAGTGTGAAATGTCTGACAGGCAGGCTGAAATGCGAACTGGAACCGAGGGATCATCAGGGTGAAAAGAGAGGTATAGCTGGGTATCATCAGCATAGCAGCGGTAGGAAAATCCATGTTTCTGGACTTTATTAAAAATATATTTTTATACAATATTCTGAACTAGTTTTCAGCTTAAAGTGACATTTAAAGGCTTAACTAGGTTAATTAGGGTAAAGTTAGGGTATTTAGGCAAGTTATTGTATAACAGGGGTTTGTTCTGGAGACAATCCAAAACTAATATTACTTAAGGGGCTAATAATATTGACTTTAAAATGGGTTTAAAACAATTAAAAACTGCTTTTATTCTAGTCGAAATAAAACAAATAAGACTTTCTCCAGAAGAAAAAATATTATAGGAAATACTGTGAAAAATTCCTGAATCTGTTCAACATCATTTGGGAAATATTTGAAAAGAAATGAACAGGAGGGTGAATAATTTTGACTTCAGCTATATAAAACAAAATATCACAATATAAGAGGATAACTCTGTGAGTGTTTTGTTTCTAACGTAGACTTACACATAAGGAAAAGGGGGTCAGTTTTTGACAGCTCGGTGTTCCCTATGGGACGGAGGGTCAGCGGTGTTCATATTGTGGGCCGGATGCCGCTGACCCACAGCCAATGCCCACAGTCCTGACAGACAGACAGACTCCAGTGTGTTTACTCTGCTAGTGTGTGTATTGATGGAGTGGAGTGTGTTTATCTCTGCTGGACACACCGGCTCGCTTCACGTCCTCCAGGGTGATTTGGGGAAAAATAGAGTCAGTTTGAGCTGATTTACCAATGAAGTGTTGAATAGACTGTGGAGAAGCTAGTAATCGAGCATCTAAAACACTAATGTGCTGCTGACCAGTCATGCCAATCATCGAATAATAATGTATGCAATCTTTAATTCAGGAGAAGGTAGTTTTAGATGAAGTAAACAGCATGGCCACAGCCATATCACTCTGCAGCCCAAGACTGCTTACTCACTGAAGCTAAGCAGGGCTGAGCCTGGTCGGTACCTGGATGGGAGACCACATGGAAAAACTAGATTGCTGTTGGAAGTGGTGTTAGTGAGGCCAGCATAAATACACATTACACTCTATTACATTACATAAGTCATAACATACTCACTGAAAATGCTATATTTTAATATTTTATTGTTTACAATGACCTTGACCTTGTTTTTAAAATCACTCCTAAAAGTAAACAAACAAATGCTCAACACTATAAAATCAGCTAGTTGGCTTTACTTCAAATAAGTGAGTTAACCTGTTGCTTCTGAAAACAATTAGTTGAGTTTACTTTAGAGAAAGTAAGTAAACCTGTTTCCTTAAAGTTTTTAAGCTAATGAAATATGTGCATAATTATAAAAAAAAGTTAAATCAACTAAATGGTTCCAGGTTAGAATGGGTTTACTCACTTTTTTAAATTAAGTCAACTTATTGCTTTAAAGGCAACGGGTTCACTCACTTTTATTAAGTAAATAATCACTTTTTACAGTGTGTAAAATCTTTAAACCAGGAGAGAATTATTTTAGATGAAGTAAACAACAGTTACAAGTCAAAATACACTCACTGGTAATGCTATATTGCAATATTTGATTGTTTACAATGACCTTAATCTTGCTGTTAAAATCACTCTAAAAGTAAACAAACTAATGCTCAATGTTTGTAGGGGACCTATTATGCAAATATCACTGTTATAAGGGGTTTAAACACAGTTGTGTGGCAACAGTGTGTAAATATAACTACACTGAAAAAAATTATTCAAAGATGATTCCTTGGATTTACTCAATTTTTTACGTTAAGTGGTTGTAAACAAATTATTTGGGCTGAATTTAAACAAACAAATTAAGTTGAACATTACTACATTTAATTTGTTTGTTTAAATTCAACACAAATAACTTCAACATGGTTTGCAACAGTTTTGCATGCAACACTTTTTTCAGTGAGTTTCTAGTAGTAAACATCTATTGATTTAATATATTCAATAATCAGACTTTGATTGACATTCTCCATTTGTACATGTCATCAGAGAGGGAAAGCCCCGTTCACTTGTGACCATCTCTCCCTCATTAGCATATAGGATGTTAGTCTTGTTTTTTTAATCTGCCACTATGCTGACACACAGACATTTGAAGCTCCACATTCTTTTGAAAATAGCACAGTCTCATTTGAATTTAAAGCAACAGTCCCCAAAATGGCACACTCAAAGCCTAAAAGCATCCATTTCTGAGAGTTATACAGCATTATTTGTGTGGTATTTTGAGCTGAATCTTCACTACACACTCTAGAGACATAAAAGACGCATTTTACATCTTGTTAAAAGGGGCATAGTAGATCCCCTTTAAAGGTCAAATGCAATACGGGGGTCAAAACTAAAATGTTTTTGTATTGTTATGTGTTTTTGTATTGTATTGTATTATACATTTAGTATATATACATAGTTTTTGGGATTAAAACGTCACCTTACCTGATACATAACAATGACAAGAGAGTTGATAAGGCATCGAAACTGACAAAACATCTGAATTAGGCATATTTTTACAATTTGCATTGGTTTTATAATAGCAATATGTCTCAGGAGTCTACAAAATGTGTCTGTGAAGATTCAGTTTAAAAAACCCCGCAGGCGATAGATTACACCATGCCATAAATGCCTGTTTTGGGTAGAAACAAAACATTTAATTCTGTCTCTTTAAATGCAAATGAGCTGCTGCTTCCCACCCACTTTCCAGAAGAAGGCGGAGTCTTCACAGCTCCTGCCTCAGACATTCCAGCAAAAACAATCAAATCATCTGCATGTGTCATCATCTGTGTTTTAAATCCCCATCAGTTTAAACTTTATATACCATTTCTGATTGACAAACACATGTAAAAAGCATAACAGATTGAGATAGCATTTTAAAACTGTGCCATGTGGCTAAAATAGCCACAGTATGTAATTTTTACCACTAGCGGGCGCATATTCACAACAAACAAAGGCATATTTTGATATGAAATCATGGGAGTTGAGGTCATCATCCTCCATCAGAAATCATGTTGATGGATGAGTTAAGTATTTAGCTCTTATTATCATGGTGTGAAGCGCAACAAGGCTGAAAAAAGCAAAACGAGAGAACATTGTAATCATGCAATTGCTGATGATAGATGAGGAAGATGCCTCTATTATGCCACAGTCCATCCCTTCCTGTTCTTCAGCTTGTGATCACGTTGAGAAAAAGCAGCGCTGTTTTATCAGACTAAATACACTTTAGACTTCTGCTATAATGCTGCAATGTGCAGTATAATATAACACACAACATATTAAAGCCTCGCTGCTCTTTCCCTGTTTTCTAGGGTGTGTGATGTGTGTATTGTATTTCCTTAGATTAAAACATTCTGCAAAACATTTAGGATAATGTAAGTACACAAGTCGGCACAATAAATGACAGTGTTCTAGTCCTTTTTAGATGTTTGAATGAGAATAAATGTACATGTTGTGCATTTAAATCAAGCATATGGAGACTATATATGATCAGTTTCCCGATGGCGTGAGGTTATACAGCAACATGTGCTGCTTCTCAGGTCCTGAGGATACTTAATTAATGCTACAGTGTACGTTTGTTCTTGAAGCAGATGAAATGATCTTGATTTAATATCCTCCAGCCAAGTTTGAGATCTTTTTATCTGTGCCTTATGGTGTGAATTTTGTATGGAGGTCTTGGCAGACCCTTATGGAGGCTGTGAACTCTCAGTGAAGCTTTAAGAAAGTGGACTATCAATATCACACGCTTCATCCAAAATACTGTCAGCAAAAGGGTGAACAGACACATTTCCAAGGTCTCCTTCAGTAATAGCCAACTTTTAGACATGATTTGCTCTGTTACATCCAAAGTAGTAAGAGGAATCATCGTTTACAATTGCAAGATAAAAATGAACTTGCACATGCAGGACGACACATTAAAGATCAGCTCATATCTGTTTCCCCAAAAATATCTTAGCCGTTTCCAGAAGAAAAGAAAAAGCCCTTTGTAATGGAGCTGTCTTGCATGAATACAAGTGCATGATACATTAAGATTTAGATCATGTTAAATTAGAAATAAATAAGTCTCTCAATAAAGAGTGTGCTTTAAATCACCATAATGATTATATTATATTATATTATATTATATTATATTATATTATATTATATTATATTATATTATATTATATTATATTATATTATATATTTGATTTATATTATATTATATTATATTATATTATATTTATATTTATATTATATTATACTATATTATATTATATTATATTATATTATATTATATTATATTATATTATATTTATATTATATTATATTATATTATATTATATTATATTATATTATATTATCATCAATTCCCCTATATGTGTTTGGACTTATAAAGGTTTGGAACCACTTGAGGGAGAGTAAATACTGGGGAAATGTAAATGTTTGGGTGAACTGCTACTGCTATGCTGCTAAGCTATGCTTTTTGTTTTCACAAGCTTTGGAGACGTAACATAAATTCCACTTTTAAATAATAGGTCACCTATAGCTTTCGCTTGAGGCTGTGTTCAAAATGACATCAATGTTTTCAAAGTGCACTGCTAAGGGAGCACAAGTGTAAACATGAAGATCACTAAAACTGAACTGTAAAAATAGTTTGAAAGCAAATTACACATAAGAGAGACGACCTTAATGCTTTATTATTTTTAATAATTCCAACTTTGAATGTTAGAATGTTCTAATGAGTAGGGCATAGGGGGAATAACTTGGAATAGAGCACAGCCAGGAACTGTTTCTAATGACAGTTTGCGGCACAGCTCCGTGAATGTTGGTGCCGTCACGTATTGATCTGCGATTGGTAAATGTAGCTTGTGTGGACGCTACTGCGCTACTTGAGTAAAAAAAATAGCTTCGCTACTGAAAAGCTATTGGATTTATAAAGTAGTGATACTACCGCCACCTACTGAGAAATGTGGTTAAGCTAGTAGCATCACTACTTGTAGCAACGCTACTGCCCAACACTGGATTTAAACATGTTTTAGTAAACTCCACCACATTATTATGACACTTTAAAATAGTACATGACTCTTTAAAGGGACAGTTCACCCCAAAAAAATTTTTTTCCCACTATTTATTCTCCCTCAAGTGGTTCCAAACCTTTATGAGGTTCTTTTTTCTGTTGAAAATAAAAAGAAAATATTTTGAAGAATGCTGAAAAACACTGAGCAAGTAAAGCACACAGCAATCAAAACACATACTATGAAATAGCAAGTGTAAAACATACTATGTAAGTCAATAGTTACAGCAGGGGTGTCCAAACTCCTGTCCTGGAGGGCCGGTGTCCTGGAGAGCTCCAACCCAAATCAAACACACCTGAACCAGCTAATCAAGCTCTTACTAGATATACTAGGAACTTTACTGGCAGGTATATTGAAGCACATACCAGGTGTGGTGAAGACACCAGCCCTCCAGGACCGATTTTGGACACCCCTGGGTTACAGGTTTCCAACATTTTTCAAAATATCTTCCTTTGCATTTAACAGAAGACAGAAACTCAGTGAGGTTCGAAATAAGTAAATGGGAAGTAAATTATTAAATGTTTTGGAAAGGGGGCGGGGGCTGCTCGGTGGCGCAGTGGGTAGAACATTCACCTCACAGTAAGAAGGTCGCTGGTTCGAGCCTCAGCTGAGTCAATTAGCGTTTCTGTGTGGAGTTTGCATGTTCTCCCCGTGTTCGCGTGGTTTTCTTCCAGGTGCTCCGGTTTCCCCCACAAGTGCAAAAAAATGTGGTATAGGTGAATTGGGTAGGCTAAATTGTCCATATGTGTGTGGATGAGTGTGTATGGATGTTTTCCAGTGAAGGGTTGCAGCTGGAAGGGCATCCGCTGTGTAAAACATATGCTGGATAAGTCGGCGGTTCATTCTGCTGTGGAGACCCCTGATTAATAAAGGGACTAAGCCGAAAAGAAAATGAATGAATGAATGAATGAAAGGGGGCGGGGAGCAGCAGCTCATTTGCATTTAAAGAGACAGAACATTATTTTGCTTACATATATTATAATGCCGGGAAGATGATACAGTTACTAGACATATTGGTCTTTTAATTTTCCATCAAACTTATAGTACACAATGTAACTACAGAAGAGTCAAGCTTTAAATGGGAAAATTACTATTTTTGAGCGAGATGCTAATGGTCTAATCTGATTCAATGATCTATGCTAACTAAGCTAAAAACTGCTCCTGGAGATTGACTAAATGTATTAAAAAATGGTAAAACTCAATTGTTTACTCTAGGTAAGCTGTATCTCCTTTTGCATTTAACAGAAGACAGAAACTTGAGGTTTGAAAGAAGCAAATTGTGAGTAAATGGTTTCATTTTGGGGTGAACTGTCCCTTTAACTCTTACAGTATCTTCAGATTTCCCCCTAAATGCTACAGTAACATTAGCAAATGAACAGAAAGGTCTCTCCTGAGATGTGACAGATTAGCAGCTAAACGTGGCTGGTCTCATGTGGGCTTATCACACTACTCTAAGATGAGTTTTGACGTCCCACAGCCGCCAAGAGGAAACGGCTTTTCTATTTTCTAGGAATTCAGCTTTGAGTGAAAGAGTCTGTGACGTCCGGACCCCTATAACAGCACTGACTTCCAGCACTCGGGGCTTTGTCTTTCTGCTGTTGGACTGTATGAAAGCGATACATCTTTGCTTCCTGACTGATTCAAGCTTCATTTTCTCCATGTTGTAGATGAGAAATTATATAATTGATGATAAATGATCTATACATCATATGTACATATACAAATAAATACCTTTATTTGTCGACTGGAGAATTCTCATAATAGCATTTTGATGTCGTAGACAAATCCCAGGCTTACTGATGTGCCTTAAACTGTCTTATTTAATGTATATTGACTGGTTTATATTGTTCTGTTTGTCTTCTGTCTGGAAATAAAGTAAAATTATTCAATTATTATTAAGAGTTTAGGTATTTGGACCACATTCATTCCATGATCGCTTCAATTTTGCTGCAGAACTTCAGATTTAAATGCACAATATGACTTTTCCCCCCATTTAAATTTACTAAAAGCCCTAGAACAGTGTTATTTAGTTTGCTGACCTTTGTATTTACGTTAACCCAAATGTTTGGAATGATCAAATCCAGAGAAATAATCATATTTAACTACTGAGATGCTGATCCTCACACAGTCAGTCATCAAAATGTGTTTGTTGTGAATACACACCTTTTAGTTGGCAAAATTATGTACTGTGCCTTTAAGACAGATTTTAAAAAGCTTCAATTATGTTTTTTAGACTTGCTTGTCAATCATTTTGTCAACATTATATTAAAAGTTTGAACTGATGAGGCTTTAAAAACAAATGAGGATGATTTGATTGATTGATTTTGCTGGAGTTTCCGAGGCAAGAGCTGTAAAGGCTCCACCCTTCTAAAAAGGGGGTGGGAAGCAGCAGCTCATTTGCATTTAAAGAGACAGTAAAAAACACACATTTCGCTAACATATATTATAATAGCTGAAATGAGAACTTTTAATTTTATGTAAAACTTATTTCACAGTGTAACTGCAAAAGAGTCAAGCTTTAAATAGGAAAATTATCGAAACCTTGTTAATTTCTGACTGAGATGCTAATCGTCTGATTCCATAGATATATACACTCGATATCACACACGGACCCTGAGCATGCATCAATAGCGCTGCCACATTTCTACAGTGCTCCTAGTGCAAATGTCAATCAACAGCACTCAGTCAAGACAAAAACTAATGTGAAGATGCTGGACTTTAGTGCTGTATACGGGTGTAGTGATGAGTGAACAAAGAAAACAAAGCATAAATGCTGAACGTTTCATAAGGAAGATTTAGTTTTTTACGTTTTTGTATGTTACGAACTTTTGATTACAATACAGTCACTTACTGCACTGACCATAAGGAAATTCAGCACCAACTTAGGCTGGATTTATACTTTCGCCTGGTGCTGCATCGCGCACCTCCGCTGAGTGCGTGCGCACCTCGAAAAACGGACAAGGCTTTTATACTTGCCACGTTCGCCGTTGTGATATTCTTTAAAACGACAGGGGGGCGGTCAAAAGAAACTGACCGTAAAATCAGACAGATAAACAGAGAAGTAGAAAGTGTGCAGGTGCTGTAGTGCTGTCCCAATTCTTAGGGGTAAATTTTGAATCCCTTCCCCTTCACACTCGGTTTTAAGGGCCAAGGGGAAGGGGGAAGGAGAAGAGGAAGGGGTACAAAAATTGAATTGGGATTGGGCATTAGTACATGATGTAACTACAGAAGAGTCAAGCTGTAAAAAAATATTTAAAAATGGTCCAATGGAGCTGTAAAATGAGTCTATTTACAAAAAAGTGGAGTGTTACTTTAAACTGTGAAAGACATGCAGTTGAAATCTGATGAAGAAGATTTTCTCAACACATTTATAATCCTAACAGTTATAACCTCCTAAGGCTTGAGTGTCAGCATATGTGGACAGCACATTTTAGCTCTTAAATGGCATTTTAAATTACTTTGAATGTTTTATATTTTGTTGCAGACATACAGTGGGGCATATAAAATGTCCCAAACACTATTTTCAACTGTCCAAAATGGGGAAAATGTTTTTGTTTTTACTCTCTGGTGGTCAAAGCAAGTAAAAAAAAAATCTATGTTAAATATGCATTAAAAAATTTCAAGAAAAAGGGTTTTTTATGTAAATTCGGGCCACGAGTCCACATATATGAACATCATTTATCTCTAAAAGTAGATCATATCAAAAGATGATACTTATATTTTTATTCTAATAAGGTTCCAATAAGTCCAAATAGCAAAGAGAAATAAAAAATGCGTGTAAAAAAACACCTTGGGCCTTAAGAGGTTAATAACATATTTCTAATAACTGATTTCTTTTATCTTTGCCATGTTGACAGCATATAATATTTACTAAGACACTAGTATTCAGCTTAAAGTGACATTTAAAGGCTTAACTAGGTTAACTAGGTTAAAGTTGGGTAATTAGGCAAGTCATTGTATAACAGGGGTTTGTTCTGGAGACAATCCAAAACAAGTATTGCTTAAGGAGGCTAATAATATTGACCTTAAAAAGGGTTTAAAACAATTAAAAACAGCTTTTATTCTAGCATGAAATAAAACAAATAAGACTTTCTCCAGAAGAAAAAAATATTATAGGAAATACTGTGAAAAATTCCTGAATCTGTTCAACATCATTTAGGAAATATTTGAAAGAGATTCACAGGATGGCGAATAATTTTGACTTCAACTGTACATCTATGCATCCTCTTTTGTAAAGCAGCTTTGGAACTATTGTTCCCGTCAAAAAAGCACTACACAACTAAACTTGAATTGAATAATAATAGAATAAACATCACATATTCGGCGAGGAACATTCCCAAACTGCCATCACTTAAAATGAGCAGAATAAAATGACCGGACACCAGAACACTTCCCCTGGGTGCTGTTGTGAAACACCAAATAAATCTCATTCCGTTCTGGGTTTTCATCATCGCTTTCCTAGTACAGCTTGGAGTGATTCAGCAAAAGTTCATGGAGGCTGGTGAGAAGAGGAATGGATCTGCTGTTGGATCTGCAGATGTTTGAGCTCAGAGAAAAACTGCATCAACAACTGGACTTACAGGAAAATGAAGAATTGCTGGTAATTTACTCACTCTCAGGTCATTCAAGATAAAGGTGACTCTTTTTCTGTTATTATCTCTGGTAGAACATGAAAGTATTTTATCCCGTAAATGTCATCATTGGAGGGGTGTGGGGTTGTCTGCTAGTCCATTTAAAATAATAATAATAATAATAATAATAATATTAAAAATAATAATAATAATAACAATAATAATAATATTAATAATAATAATTATTATTATTATTATTACTATAATAGGAGAACATTCATCACTAGTCAATTTATAATAATGGTAAATAAATAAATAAATTTTATTATTTCTAAGAGAACATTTCTAGTCCATTAACAACAACAATAATAATAATAATAATCATAATAACAACAATAATAATAATAATAATCATAATAAATAATAATAATGATAATAATAATAATGCAATTGCCTTCCTCACACCCACTACCTTAATTATCATTATTTCATCATCATCATCATCATCATCATCATCATTATTATTGTTATTATTATTATTATTATTAGGAGAACATTCATCTCTAGTCCATTTATAATAAGGATAAATAAATAAATAAATAAATAAATAAATACATACATACATACATACATACATACATACATACATACATACATACATACATACATACATACATACATATTATATACATATAAATATAAAATTGCCTATACAATTGTTATTTCTAAGAGAACATTCAATCTCTATTTACAACAAATTAATAAGCAAATAAATAAATAAAATTATTATTTCTAAAAGAACATTCAATCTCTAGTCTATTTACAATAAATTAATAAGTAAATAAATAAATAAAAACATAAGACAAATAAACAAGTAAATAAATAAAATTATTATTTCTTAGAGAATATGCAATCTGTAGTCTATTTACAATAAATTAATACGAAAATAAATTAGTAAATACATAAATAAATAAACAAACAAATAAATACAATTATTATTTCTAAAAGAACATTCAATCTCTAGTCTATTTACAATAAATAAATAAATAAGTAAATAAATAAAATTATTATTTCTAAGAGAACATGCAATCTGTAGTCTATTTACAATAAATTAATAAGTAAATAAAATAAAATAAAATAAAATAAAATAAAATAAAATAAAATAAAATAAAATAAAATAAAATTTTTATTCTAATAAGATTCCAATAAGTCCAAATAGCAAAGGGAAATAAAAAATGTGTGTAAAAAAACACAGTAAAGTCATTTATAACATTGCAAAAATTCTATTTAATATAAATGCTGCTCTGTTGAACTTTCAGGATTATAAATACTCATTTGATAAATTCCAACTGACTAAAAAAATGAAAATGATCTCAGCTTGACCGTAACATTACAGATTTACAGTACACTCCAAATGATTAAAGTGTCAAAACTAATATGCATTATTAATATTACTGTCTGGCTGATTTGTTAGATCACACCTCTCACACACTCAACAATATTTCCTCTGACACTTGTGGAAACTTGTTTAAGTGAAGTAAGAAAGAAGCAATGGTAATTATTTGAAATGTATTATGCTGAGCGTGGCACACACTCAGCCAAGTGCTGTTTGCTCACTTGACCCTGCATGTAGTTTGGAAATCATTAGGACCAAAGAAATGCAATAAACCTGACAGTTAAGTCTTTTTCATGATTTAGGTTATGGGATTATGCTCCATTATTATTTCTGTGTGCAATTACTGCCGTTCTAATACTAAAGCTAGCTTTAAATTCAGCCAAACGCAAGTGTCTGGAAGTCAGGCAGGTATTTCCTGACTGGAAACTTTCCACGCTGGTCCTGACAAACAGAAATGCTTATGCATTATAATATATGAAGCCGAATTCATGCACACGCTTGCAGGATTTTAACATTCAGCGTTCAGTGCCATGTCTCCAGATAGACGGAGTGTGCATATGCATACAGTATGTGTATGTTATAATCAAAACTGGGTGCTGATATGATGTAGTTGCAACCAAACCTTCATAAATTGATTTTTTTTAGTCTTACACTGTGTCCTAACAGGATTCCAGTGACAAGTAATTTGTCTGTCTGCACTTAAGATAACACGACAGAAACATTTAAATAGCAACCACTGCACTCCCAATGAAATGCTTAAGGCTTTTAATTTAATTAATCCAAATTAAACCTTATTATTAGGCTACTGAGGGAAGGACGGTGGCGGTTGGCGGTTCATTCCGCTGTGGGGACCCAATATTAATAAAAGGGACTAAGCTGAAAAGAAAATGAATGAATGAATTAGGAATAAGAATTACAAGCATCGCTGTTTCTCCTTTTAACATGGAAAGAAAGCTTTAATGATGTGTCGCGGTGCCACATCACGTGTTATTAGGACACCTCTTTAGTGCACGACTGTGTTCAATGTGTACCACATTTTAATATACGTATTTTTTTATTTTATATTTTTCTCTCTTATTCATTCATACATTCATTCATTCATTCATTTTTCTTTGGCTTAGTCTCTGATTTATCAGAGGTCGCCACAGCAGAATGAACCGACAACTATTCCAACATATGTTTTACCCTTCCAGCCACATCCCAGTACTCATACACACACACACTCATACACTACGGCCAGTTTAGCTCATCAAATTCCCCTATAGGGATTTTAATATTTGTTTATTTAAATTTAGAAGTCTAGTGGGGAAAATATGTTTTATACAAGTGCAATCATGTGGAACAAATTACCACAATTGATCAAGGAAATAAAAGACTTAAGGAGGTTCAAAAAAGCGATGGTCGTTAGATGAGGATAATTAGTTTGCATGGTGGATGATGATGTTTTATTTTTATATGTTATTGTATTGTGAATAGGGTTACAGGTGAAAGGGCAACATATGCTGGATAAGTTGGTGGTTCATTCCACTGTGGCGACCCCTGATTAATAGAGGGACTAAGCTGAAAAGAAAGTGAATGAATGCAGGAATAAATGTATTTGTGAATAATTAAAATGTGGAGGTACTGTTTGTTTTATGCATCATCTGTATTTCGAAGCCATACTTTGTTTTATTCAACAGTGCGGACCACAACGGAAACAAGCCCAGAGCTTTGTGTTTATATCCTCGACAGTTTTATTTCAAAATGTATGGGATACTTGTATTTTTGTACAACTTGTTTAAAATGTATCAAATAAAAATCCAATTTAATTTAATTTAATTCAAGCGCATGTGTTTGGGCCAATGCAATCTCACGGCAATTCGTAGCTTTTTGATTTAGTCGCTAATTCATATGAATTTGTATGATCTAATTCGTACAATTTAGTATGATTTGCTCATCACCCAATGACAATGATGGTTTAGGGGTGGGGTTGGGTGCTCTTTTTAAAATCATACATTTTCGTACAACTCAACTCGTACAAATTAGCCACTAAACTGACAAAACGTAAAATACTTCCTCGTGAGATCATGCTGGTTTGGACTTTGGGGGAAACCGGAGCAGCCGGAGGAAACACACGCCAACACGGGGAGAACATGCAAACTCCACAAAGAAATGACAACTGACCCAGCCGGGACTCGAACCAGCGACCTTCCTCCTGTGAAGCCACAGTGCTAACCACTGAGCCACCGTGCCACCCTTTTTCTCTTTTAATTTGTACTCAAATTATTTGCATTTATTGTGTATTTACATTCCTCTCGTAATGTAATTTGTATGCACGAAGGTCTGAGAGTAACAAAATTTCCATTCTCTGTATGTCTGTACATGCGGCAGAACTGGCAATTGTGGATCAAAACATTTCATCAATGTTAAAACTATTCAAAAACATCCATTATTCATACATTCATTCATTTCTTTTCCTTCATCAGGGGTCGCCACAGCGGAATGAACCTCCAACTATTCCAGCATATGTTTTACATAGCGGATGCCCTTCCAGCTGCAACCCAGTACTGGGAAACACCCATACACACTCATACACTACAGCCAATTTAGTTCATCAATTCCCCTATAGAGCATGTGTTTGGACTGGGGTAAACCGAAGCACCCGGAGGAAACCCACACCACCACAGGGAGAACATGCAAACTCCACATAGAAATGCCAACTGACCCAGCCGGGATTCGAACCAGTGACTTTCTTGCTGTGAGGCGACAGTGCTAACCACTGAGCCACCGTGTCATCCCCATATGTTTATTTAATTATTAAACATTTAAGACTTTATCAGTACTCCACCTCCTTCCTGATGGCCAGGGAGTCGTCAGCTTCATTAATGTATATATAAATATCCTTCTTTTTATTAACTCCTGCCTGTAACCTTACCCTGAAAGGTTATTTCTGAATAAACCAGAACTAAAGAGCACAAACCACATTGGAACAGCATAAAAATTCCTTTGTCAGAAAAAAACCAAACAAAAGAAAACAAGCTGCTGCTGCTGGGATTTAGAAGTGAACAGTAGATGTGTATATCTCCATACTACATCTGCTGGCTCTGCTCTGCGTATACCGTACAGTATGCTAAGTAAAAAGCTGGAATCTGAAGGTCTGATCTGCAGCGCCGGAGGTGTCGAACTCTGTGCTTTGTTTTGGCAGTGTGTGATTGCCAGCATAACTGTTACAGAGAACACATCTATTTTTAGAGATGAGAATGCAGATTAGATTCCTGAAACTCTTCAGCAGCTCCGACCGGCCAAGTGTGTTGGACGTTAAAGATCCAGAGGTCTGAAGTGCAGAGAGTGTGTTCATAAAATACACCTGCCTTAACTATAGTATAAATCCCGAGCCCTTATATAGCGTATTTATTGTGCATTGTGTATCTACATGTTAGAAAGGCTCAAACACTTTCTGCTTTTAAGTCTAACTTTAAACCTTCTCTTTTTAGTCTGGCCTTTAACATTTTGTGAGAGCTGAATTTAATTTAATTGTATTTTATTTTTCATTCATTCATTTTCTTTTTGGCTCAGTCCATTTATTAATCTGGGGACGCCACAGCGGAATGAACTGCCACCTTATCCAGCATATGGGAAACACCCATCCACTCATGCATTCACACTCATACACTACGGCCAATTTAGTTCATCAATTCCCTTATAGTTTGGACTGCGGGGGAAACCCACACCAACACGGGGAGATATATATTATTACATTAAAAATAAATATTTTTTGTTCATTAAAATAAATTAAATTCACAAATTTATTAAATGAAATTAACTAATTTATGCCATTAAATAAAATTTAATTTACTATGTCTCTCTGCTGGGCTGGGAACGCCTCAGGATCCCCCCCAGAGGAGCTGGAGGAGGTGTCTGGGAAGAGGGAAGTCTGGGGTTCTCTCCTAAGACTGCTGCCCCCGCGACCCGGCCCCGTAAAAGCGGCAGAAAATGAATGAATGAATGAATGAATGAATTATTTTATTTCATTAAAGTTATTAGAATTCCCTATTTTACTGAATTAATTAACAGTTTTTTCCATTAAATTAAATTCACTGTTAAATTAAATTAACTCATTACAATAAACTAAATTAAATTAGATTTACTATTTCATTAAATAAATTAACTATTTAATTCCATTAAATTAAACTAAACTCACTATTACATTAAATTAACTATTGTATTTTGTTAAATTAAATTAAATTCACAATTTCATTTAATTAAATTAACTATTTTATTCCATTAAACTAAATAAAATTTAATTCACTATTAAATGAAATTAACTATTTTATTCCATTAAATTAAACTAAATTCACTATTAAAATAAATTAACTACTTTATTCCATTAAATTCCAACTAAATTAGATTAAATTCATTCCCCAGAGATGGGTTGCAGCTGGAAGGGCATCCGCTGCGTAAGAACATGTGATAAGTTGGCAGTTCATTCCGCTGTGGCAAACCCAGATTAATAAAGGGACTAAGCCGAAAAGAAAATGAATGAATGAATGAATGAATGAATGAATGAATGAGATTAAATTCACTATTTTATGAACTTGAATAAAATATTTTATTATATTAAATAAAAAATTGACTATTTTATTTTATTAAATTCAGTTCACTATTTTATTAAAATTAAACCAACTATTTTATTCTGTTAAATTAAATGAATCTTTTTAATTCTATTTGATATTATTTAATATTTCCTAATTATTTTCCTAAATATTATTTTTTAATATTTGATATTATTAATATTACATTGTATTACATTTCACTATGTTATTATTCTTTTGACTTTATTGAACTCAGTACAACACTTCAGTAAACAGCTGTTGTTAATAAAAAGTGCTTGATCAATAAACTTTAACTGTTGGAATACACCCAAAGCACTTTAACATTGTACGAACATCTCTTCACAGCACCAGCAGTGTGCAGCTCTACCTGCAACCGCAAGTGCAATCAACAAAGACTTTGCTTTTGGTCTATTTTGTAAAAAAATTAAAATAAAAAACCATCTAAGTGACTATATAGGGCTGAATATAGGGCTGAATAGAAGAATTTTTGTGTTGCGACATGCAACCCTAATTTAACCCCAGATGGGTTTAAAACAAACAGCTTGATTCCTCCCGACAGTTTCAGCCTTGAAATGCATTCATACAGTAAATCCCAAAGAGAGTAAAACTGGAGCACCCAGAGGAACTGACCGAGCCGGGACTCGAACCAGTGACCTTCTTGCTGTGAGGCTACAATGCTAACCACTGAGCCACCGTGTCACACATACTCTAGTTCACTTTAGGTATTTCTTCATGTTTTATTAATGGATAAATCTGAAGCACAGCGTAAGCTAATTCTGTCAATTTATACAGAGCTTGTAGTATACACAACTGTTTCTACAGATACACACTCAGGTATCGGACAATACCCTGAGCTCAGGTATCGGGAAGGGATAAAGGGTATCAAAACATCCTTAATAAGGACCAGCACTGCAGTACCTGTATTTCTGTTTCTCGCTGTCGATGTGGAAGCTGTCATACTGAGAGAAGGCCTGGTGTCCGTCCCAGTCGCTCAGCTCCACCCGGAGGCCATGCTGCCTCTGATTGGTCAGAACATGCACAAGCTCGTTTCCCAGCCAGTGTTCGCCCGACACGCTTCCAAAACCCTGCAACAGAGAGAGAGAGAGATTAAGAGTCAACAAAGCTCTAGTCACTAAGATTCTGGATATATTTTTGTTACGGTTATTAGCTGCAGTACCCACCAGACTCACTAGAGGGCACTCCAGCTATACGGTATATACATTCCACCAGCCATTCACCCAGACTACACCTCCCATAACACATTGTGCCTAACAGCTGAGACAGTTTACAAGTCTGCACTGCAAAAATACTTCTTTTTGTCCAAATATCAATTACAGATCCCGTCTTGTTTTAGGAAATAATATGCCACATTTAAGTGAGTTTTTTCCTTAAAACAAGACATATATTTTGCCAATGGAGTAAGTGAAATAATCTTATGTTAAAGCGAAGATTATTTTCCCAGACAAATATAATGTCTGCCACTCTGAATTGAACTTATTTACAGCTTTTATGGCAAGAACATTATAAGTAACTAATTAAATGACCTAAAATGTTGTATAACATGTCTTGTCGACATTTGATTTATTGATTTATTTCATGTGTGGGTTGATTTAAACAAGCCAGATATGATTGCCCTTTCTGGGACATGGCAAAATAGCAGTGTTTCATACAGTGTAATAAATCTAACCCAGGGATGTCAAACTAAAGTCCTGGAGGGCCGCAGCTCTGCACAGTTTAGTTCCAGCCCTGCTTCAACAAACTTACCTGTAGGCTTCAAACAAGACCGAAAGACTTACTTTGTTTGATCAGCTAAACTGTGCAGGGCTGCGGCCCTCCAGGAATTGAGATTGATATCTCTGATGTAACTGATTACGTTCTTTATAGATGTGACAGGTTTGGCTATCTATGTTTCTACAGGTCTTGTCTCTAAGCCAGTTATACCTTCAGGTCATCCTTTAACCCTCCTGTCGTGTTCACATCACATGACCGGTCTGTTTTAACTGCTGTAATATTAGCACAAAGATCATTTTTTCTCCACCAAATTTTTATTCAACTTTGACTAAATTCGACTAATGTCTCAAAGTAGTGTTTAACATGAATTTACAGATACAGACATAAAATAACTGCAATAAAAACAAAAATAGGCGCTGAAATAGATAACAAAATGAACAGAGAGAGAGAAATAAATAAATAAACAAAAATAAGAAAAGAAAGAAAGAAAGAAAGAAAGAAGGAAAGAAAGAAAGAAAATAAAGAGAGAGAGAGAGAAAGAAAGAAAGAAAAAGATAGAAAGAAAGAAAGAAAGAAAGAAAGAAAGAAAGAAAGAAAGAAAGAAAGAAAGAAAGAAAATAAAGGGAGAGAGAGAGAGAAAGAAAGAAAGAAAGAGAGAAAGAAAGAAAGAAAGAAAGAAAAGAAAGAGAGAGAGAGAGAGAGAGAGAGAGAGAAAGAAAGAAAGAAAGAAAGAAAGAAAGAAAGAAAGAAAGAAAGAAAAGAAAGAAAGAAAGAAAAGAAAGAGAGAAAGAAAGAAAGAAAGAAAGAAAAGAAAGAGAGAAAGAAAGAAAGAAAGAAAGAAAGAAAGAAAGAAAGAAAGACAGAAAGAAAGAAAGAAAGAAAGAAAGAAAGAAAGAAAGAAAGAAAGAGAGAAAGAAAGAAAGAAAGAAAGAAAGAAAGAAGAAAGAAAGAAAGAAAGAAAGAAAGAAAGAAAGAAAGAAAGAAAGAAAGAAAGAAAAGAAAGAGAGAGAGAGAGAGAAAGAAAGAAAGAAAGAAAGAAAGAAAGAAAGAAAAGAAAGAGAGAGAGAGAAAGAAAGAAAGAAAGAAAGGAAGAAAAGAAAGAAAGAAAGAGAGAAAGAAAGAAAGAAAGAAAGAAAAGAAAGAGAGAGAGAAGAAAGAAAGAAAGAAAGAAAGAAAGAAAGAAAGAAAGAAAGAAAGAAAGAAAGAAAGAAAGAAAAGAAAGAGAGAGAGAGAGAGAAAGAAAGAAAGAAAGAAAAGAAAGAGAGAGAGAGAAAGAGAGAGAAAGAAAGAAAGAAAGAAAGAAAGAAAGAAAGAAAGAAAGAAAGAAGAAAGAAAGAAAGAAAGAAAGAAAGAAAAAAGAAAGAAAGACACACATACAGTAGATGGATTCACATAACAGACACCTAGTCTGTATGTAGATATGATGCATATGATGTTTCATCGGGAAGTTGATTCACGTTGGATGATCCAACACTTTCATTTCAATTCATAACTTATTGGTTTAGTAGCTAATCCATATGATTTTGTACGATCTCATTCATACTGTTTTGTACAATTTGCTTATCCCCAATGACGATTGGGTTTAGAGGTGGGGTTTTTAAACGCCTCTTTTTAAAAATTGTACAATTTTGTACGACTGAACTCTTATGAATTAGCCACTAAACTGACAAAACGTAAAATAGTTAAGAGATCAGGCTGGAGGATCAGTACATAAGCACGTAAAAGAGATGTCTACCTACAAAAGACATTGTTCAGTCTGAAATGAGTGAGTGAGTGAGTGAGTGAGTGAGTGAGTGAGTGTGTTGGGGTAGTGTATGTGGGGATGCTTTCTGTCTAATGAATGAATATAGCCTGGATACCCATTCATTTCCTATGGCGGTCACTTTTGACCGGGAACACCACAAGTGTAACAAGGTTGATTAAAACACTTCAAATGAAATGAAAGAGATGATCATCATTTTTATATGTTCAAATGCAAAGTGTGGAGGATATCATAAAGTCTTGAGGCAATCAGATGTAAAACACAATATTTATGAGTGATTTAAGTTGTAAAACGGTCAGATTTGACCTGAAGACAACAGGAAGGTTAAATTATGAGTGTGTCTTTGTTAAGGTTATTCTTCATAGATTGTTCTTCATCTGAATTGATATATCTGCTGCTTTAACCTATTTACAGCTTTTAAGGTTACATTATAAGTAACTTGTTAAATGACCTAAGAATTTACTTGATGTGTGGGTTGATTTAAACAAGCCAGATATCTAGAAATGAATCTACCCAGCATCCTCTATTAATAAACTTCAATTAGTACAAAATGCAGCTGCCAGAGTTCTTACCAGGTCTAGAAAATTTGATCACATCACCCCAATTTTATCCTCCTTACACTGGCTGCCTGTTAAGTTTCGTATAGAATAAAAAATATTGCTTCTTACCTATAAAGCTTTAAATAATCTAGCTCCTGTTTATCTAACCAATCTTCTGTCTCGCTACAATCCAACTCGCTCTTTAAGGTCTCAAAACTCAGGGCTTCTGGTAGTACCTAGAATAGCAAAGTCGAGTAAAGGAGGTCGAGCCTTCTCATTTATAGCTCCTAAACTCTGGAATAGCCTTCCTGATAACGTCCGAGGCTCAGACACACTCTCCCAATTCAAAACTAGATTAAAGACCTATCTGTTCAGTAAAGCATACACTTAGTGCACCACTTAGGGGGCTTCCACACAGGTTATGCATCTTGTTTATATACAATATGAACAGCAGCTACGCTAATTATTCTCTTTATTCTCCATTTCAACCTGGGGATACTCTTTCCGAGGCCCTCAGACTATGCAGAGTCACTGATTCGATCCAAGACCAACGATGAGATGATCCCAAGGTTTCCATATCCTGGACCAGGCCGTATCCTGAGCAGCTACTGTGATGGTCATGGAAGAGTGGAGAACATGAGACTGATTCCTGTGACGCTCCAGAGACAGACGAGTCTTCGCTGAGGCCAGCTTCCAGCCTCCGCCACTGAGACTACAGCTCTGCACAAGACGTTTGGCCAGCGGAGAAATTAAAATGATCGTGCCCAACTGAGTCTGGTTTCTCTCAAGGTTTTTTTTCTTCACTTCCGCCTTTAGTGAAGTTTTTTTTCCCTCTCCGCTGTCGCCACTGGCTTGCATGGTTCAGGATCTGTAGAGCTGCGCATCGTTGGATTTGCTCTTCAATATTTGGACTCTCAGTAGTGATTATTAAACCACACTGAACTGAGCTCACTGAACTGAACTTAAACACTACAAACTGAACTACACTGTTCCTATTTACTGTGACCCTTTATGTGAAGCTGCTTTGACACAATCTACATTGTAAAAGCGCTATACAAATAAAGGAGAATTGAATTGAATTGAAATCGAACAGATTTTGTTCTTTATAGATATTATAGGTTTGGTTATCAATGCTTCTACAGGTCTTGTCTCTGAGTTGGTTGTACCTTCAGTTGATCCTTTAGATTATGAGGGTATCTTTATAAAGGTTATTATTCATTGATTGTTCTTCATCTGAACTGATATATCTGCCACTCTGAATTGAACTTATTCACAGCTTTTATGGCAAGAACATTATAAGTAACTCTAAATAAATAACCTATAAATGAAAAGTAATCACTTCCTTTAAAAAAAAAAAGTAATTTATTTACAGTAACCGGTAAGTTTGTAACTCATTACACCCAATCCTGATTAAAAGTGTAGCGCATGACTGGAGTCTGGATGGGAAGCAGTATACTGTATGTTTCCTTGTGTCATTTCTATGCACATAAACACACACACACACACACACACACGCGCAAACACACAC